>NC_134696.1:5334407-5634407 GCF_050947455.1 Rhinoderma darwinii
TGCAGAACTTTTCAGGATACAAAGATGAAACTTTATTTACATAAATACGGCAAACAAATTGCAGAAATCAGTAACGTAAGTGTGATCGGATGTGTCAATGATGTCTGACCACAAACACTAAACCTTCACCTCTCCTGCGTTCTGCTAAATTTCCCACGGATTTCCTGCGGACCTGGCGGAGATTTTACACTCTGGCTGCTATTGATGGGCCAGGAATTGACATTATTTTCTACTTTTGATGCTCATAGTAAAATCAATTCCCCTCAAACGAACACCTCATGTGCGCGCCGCCCGAGTCCCGTCAGTGATCCGAGGAAAGATAGGACATGTTCTATCTTTCCTCGGATCGAAGACTCGGACCATTTTTCACGGTCCCGATTCACGCGCTAAAGTGAATGAGTCCGTGAAGGCTATTGGGTGCCACTCGGATGCCATCATAAGCGGCCCAAGTGGCACAACGGTCTTGTGCATGAGGCGGTCTTCACACATAATACACCACAGAACTAGCCGTAAAATCCCCACCAAAATCTGCATTTGTTACTTGCAGATTTTGGCACGGATTTCGATGCGAATTTGGCCACGGATTTCACCCATTGCGGAAAGGACACCTTGTGGATTTGAAAACCCGCACCATGCCCGAAAACCCACTCTGGATTTAGTTTGTACTGCACTTTGTTGTAGACTTTTGATATGAATTTTGCGACAAAGCTGCCATGTGTGAACCCAGCCTAAGGCCTCATGCACAAGGCACATAGTATTGAACCCCAGAGACTCCATGTGGCACCGTACGGTGCCCCGTGAGGTGCCATATACTCCATAATATGCCATTGGATAGAATATGATGCCATTTTTTTTCTGTTGGATTCATGTGAAATTTAACAGGAAAAATTTCTGTATGAAATCAGAGCATATGGAGGCATATTAGGACCTCATGGACCGCTCTGTGTACCCCATTAATGCCCGGTACAAAACGTAGCCGTCACAGGCGTGTTCCTGTGGTCTTACGGTGTCCCACTGGCCTATGCAATCATTTCTAATATAGTTTTAATAGTTACATTTTCCAAACTGTGCCAGCCAGGGCTGAAGTAAATAATCACTGCACACCTCACCTAAGACCTCGGTTATTTATATCATGCAAACTCAACACTAATTGTTTGGAATGAGACGTTCATTATAACGCCACGCGTCACCTGCCCGCCTATTAATCATAGCAGGTTAACGTATGGCGTTCTAGAACATGCCTCCTTATCCACAGATGTCTTTCTGCATGGGGCAAATGGAAACAAATTCAGAGAACATATATTTGTCGCGTTGCTTTATTTCATTACGTCTTCAGTTGTTTCTAAAGCGATGGTCTTGCGTGCCCGGGCCGCGGCTCTCACCACATGTCATAAACATTTTAAGCTGCGGTTACACAGAAACAGCTCAGTGCTCGGCCAAGATGTGTTTCATTAGCTTCAGCAGACTCCTGTGCGCTCGGTAGCGTTATATATGGCAGGAAAACACGGAGTAAATCTACGCTGAAACGCAAATTATAGGTTTTTTTTATGAAGGAAATTAAGTGGCGTTTTCAGCTCCAGTTGCCTTTCAGAGGCCAGCTGTAATAATTCACAGTTTTATTTTTTGCGGCCAGCACGGGGTTGCACGTTTTTCTCAGATTAACTGCCGTCTGCATTGCTATTAACATTTCAATTCAGTGACAAGTTTACGCTTTAACGGTTTTACTTTAAAAGGTAAATAATGAATCTGAATGGACGTGAAGAAGCGAATCTTGTAACTTTACTGTATCACGGTCATTGTAACATTGTAACAACTTCGGCCACTATAAGCCATCAATAAAATATCAATGAAAGGCTTTTCTTTGTGTGTTATTGATTAGGAATCCTTGTTTGCGCAGGTCCCAGGGGTCCCCGCAGTTGAAGCTCAGATCACACCGAGGGCAATGTTGAATGGGTAAAAACCCTGTGTGAGCCAAGGTTCCAGTATGGAGGGTTACATATACTCCACCGCTGGAGTCCCTGCATGTGTCGTAACACTGTCAGTATCTGATTACTTGTCTTGCTGGTCAGAACTGATGAGGGGCATCAGATATTCTAAAATGCTATAATTTTAGACGATAAGGAACAGAATTAGGTAAAAATTAGTATTAATGCATATATAATAAATTAATATAGTAAAATTAAAGGCTATGAACATGTTTTTTTTTTTTTTACATAGGTTAGTGGTAAGCTGGATTTACAGAAAAGTTGCACTAAGTTTTCATGTCGGGACCCCCTGATACGCAGTTTGCAACCTGGTCCTAGTTTCAGACATCTCCCATGTGAACGTGTCCCTCCCAGTAATACATGCTGGATGGGAGTTATGTGACTCCAGGATGCTGCTGCGGTCTTTACCAACTCTTATGTATCAGCACAGCTCCATCCTTGTACTGCTTTCCCCTTCTAGAGACACTTATGGTCCGTTCACATGCGTAAATACTAGGGATTTTCTGCAACGAAAATCCGCAGCAAATACAGTAGCAGCAAAGTGGATGAGATAAAACAAATCTCATCCACACGCTGCGGAAATAGTGAACGGAAAAAAAGCTCAGGAATTGATCTGCGGTGCAGAATTTCATTCCGCAGCATGTCAATTGTATTCGTGTAAACGCCACTCATTTGTTATGGGTTTTCCCAATTGATTTCTATGGGGAGGTAAAACCCGCAACAAATAGCAGTTGTTGCGTTTTTTTTGCGGGGGTTCACTGCGATTCCGCCTCAGAAAAAAATTAAATCTTATACTTAGCCAGGAGTCTGTGTTTCTGGGAGGAAACGTCATCCCAAGAGCCCGGCCTGGATGACGTCAGAGGGCTGGCATCCTGGGATAACGCTTGATCACATGTGACCGCCGCTGCAGCCAATCACAGGCTGAAGCTTTCTCCCGGGATGAAACGTCTACGTGCTGCAGTTTTGCGCAGCGGACATTCCTGGTGAAAAAAATGCCCCAGTTTGGTGCGGTTTTTCATCTGGAATTCCCAGCGGCGCACAGGGCGGATATGCTGCGTGCTTTTACGCAGCATATCCGCCCTGTGTGAACTCGGCCTTATACAGCCCACGTGCGATCTCCTTTTTCTTGTGCGGACACAGAATCTGATGCTGCCTGTGTGTGCGCATACAGACTCAACAAAACTTTAGGACATTGTTAATGAAGACGAATTAGAAAGTTGCTTAATTTTTAATTTTATTAAGCAAATGGACAATATTTTAAAAAAAAATAAAAATCAGTGCAAGAGTCTCCATAGCCTTTCAATCTAAAAGTTATGTCCAATTTTGCAACATTGCAAATATTCTGGATTGTAATTTTCCTATTGCTTTAATGTCTCCAGTTCTTATTCAGACCCATGTGTCGCCATGAATAAACAAGGTGCAGTCTGGTCCCGCGGTCACGTGATCCTCTCTTCCATCAGACTCCTCTTCTACTGTCTGTAATTTAGCAAAAGGAGGGAGCAGAGGGAGTGATATTTGAATCAAGACTATTTGCAACGTTGCTTCATGTTATTTTTATTTTAAATGCATTGCAGAAATAAAAACCTTGATTGAAAAGTGGACATAACCTTTAAATAGAATTGCTTGATGGGGAATTTCAGAAGGTATTATCAGTAGGGAATTCTGAGCCATGCAAAACCCAAGGCGAAAAATTGATAGTGGAGCAACAGCACAAGCACCACTACTGCAGTACAGAAAGCGACTCCACCATTGTGCCGGGACTCCGTGTGGTCGTACTGCAGTCGGTTTCTCGGTAGCTTCCCAAACTCATCCCGTCCCTAATGAATTCTTACAATGGAGAAATCTGGTTTGCCCTTAGAGGCCGATCTCTCATGTTCTTCTGTTTATAGGGTTATTCCCATCTCAGACATTTATGGCATATCCAGAGATCTGGCACCCGCGCCTATATCGAGAACGGGGTTCACTCGACCACCGTTTCATCTGACGAGACGACCGCTGGCTACGGATTACAGGTGGGGACTTAGTGGAGTGGCGGCACGCGCACGGCTCTCCATTATGTTCTACAGGGGTTACAGGTCCGCTGTATTCATGAAGGGGGCGCTCTAACACCTTGTGAGCTATGACCGACAGGCCGCCCTATACCTGCCTGTATACACGGAAGATATCTATCACTGCTGAGAGAGGTGGGGGGAGCAGAGTCCACTGTATTCTTTATTAGGCTCTATTAGCCAAACGGCACCACATTTTTTTGGTGCCATTTGGACTAGTAGTAGAGCAGATCTGTCCCTACATGGTTTCCCTTTAACAGGAGAACATAGTGACAGATGATGACCGATCCACTTTAAAGGGGTTGTCGGAGCATGGGGCGTTTTTTCATACGGATGACCTATCCACAGGTAAGGTCATCAGTATATGGTCGATGGAGGTTCGACACCTGGACCCCGCAGTCATCTGTTCCGGCCACCTCCGGGCGACGGAAGCTATGCAGTGGTTGGTGCCGGAAGAAAATGGCTCCGGTCCCAGTATAGCGGCCGTGCTGCAGCACTTCTATTCACTTAAACAGGAGCACGGCCACTATACAATGTACGGAGCCATCTGTTTCCGGCACCGACCACTGCAAACTTCCTGTGCCTGAGCCTGCCGGAAAAGCTGTTGGGTGCGGGGTCAGGGTGTTGGACCCCCACTGATCATATACTGATTACTTATCCTGTGGATAGATCATCAGTATGAAAAACTGCCCCATGCCTGGACGACCCCTCTAAGGACATTTTTAACATAATTCAGGCAGATTACCAAGCAGCCTGGCTGCTGCATTCTGGGTATCATGGAAGTCCAAACACATGGACCTTCTGTTCTCTTCTGATGTTCTGCAATGACAAGCCAGAAGATAAGTAAGGCCATGTTCACACGCAAATGAAAAACGGAAAACGGCTGTAAAATACGGAGCGGTTTTCAAGGGAAAAGCCTCTGATTTTCAGCCGTTTTTTAAGCAAACTTTTTTTATGCTTTTTTTTGCGGCCGTTTTTGGAGCTGTTTTTCTATTGACACAATGAAAAACGGCTCCAAAAACGGCTCAAGAAGTGACATCACATCTTTTTATGGGGCGTTATTTTATGCACCGTTTTTTCAAACGGCCGCTTAAAAAAAATACCTCGTCGGGAACTAAATGCCGTTTTTCCCATTGAAATCAATGGGCAGATGTTTGGAGGTGTTCAGCGTCTGTTTTTTCAGCCGCTTTTCAGGGAGTTTACGGCCCGAAAAACAGCAGAAAATAAGCCGTGTGAACCTAACCTGTAACGTGTATGTTCACACGCAGTCAAAAATGGCTGAAAATTACGGAGTGGTTTTCAGAGAAAACAGCCTCTGATTTTCAGCCGGTTTTGAAGCTGAAAAAGTTTTGAGGCGTTTTATTTGGAGCAGTTTTTGGTGCGGTCCTTCTATTGACCCAACGAAAAACAGCTCCAAATAACGGCTCAAGAAGGGACATGCTCCTTTTTCTGATGCATTTTTTTCTGCGCGTTTTCTTTATAACCGCGTCGTAAAAAAAACGCACCGTCTGAATGAAACACCGTTTTTCCTATTGAATTCAATGGGCAGGTGTTTGTAGGTGTTCAGCTACCCTTCGCCCCAAAATACGCCTGAAAACTCTGCATGTGAACAAAACCTAAGGCCTTAGTCACACGAACGTGTCCGTTTTGCGCGCGTAAAAACCGCAGCGTTTTTCCTGCGTTGCAGTTCCATGTGACATCCGTGTACGGTGCGGGTCTGGGGTTTTACACGCGTATGTCACGCGTTTATTACATCAGCAAAATAAACTGATCATTTCTTTAGCAACGGTTGCGTGAAAAACGCATGGCACACGGATGTGCGTCCTTTGTGCTGTCCGTGAAAAAACGCACAAGTATAGGACGTGCAGTGAGTTTCACACAACGGACACACCGTGCGTGGAAAACACTGAATGGCCCCATTGAATTGCGTAGGTCCGTGTGACGTGCGTTGTTTTCACGCGCATAACACGGACGTGAAATACGCTCGTGTGAATAAAGCCTAAATGGGAAATGACCCAAGAACACGCAAGAAGAGGCCACATCCCTTCACCCACCAAAAGACCCTGTTCTGTGGAAGGTTTTGCACCATGCGCTCACACATAACTGTGCAAGGTACCCCAAATGATAGATTACGGACATCACGGGGCCACGATCAGACAGCGATTCCCTCCTTCAGTCACTGAAACCAGCAGATCACATTGTTACTTTCCTTTGCAATGTATCTGAATGACACCGTTTTTAAGGTTGTGTTTAGACATAAATGTAAATGATACTTTGAAGATTGTGTCAATTTTCTCTCGGCGTAAACTGCACAACGCCTCCCCCATGGAGACACATTCTGGCAGTGAAACGCGGAGCTTGCAGACGTGATTTAAAATGAAATATTTCAGATAAGTGGTTTTTAATTCTTGTGTTGCTTTTACTTTTAAGAACTAAATGACCCAAATGTTCTAAGTTTTCTGCGTTTCCATGTAAGATAAAATACGCGGTTATATAAGAGGTCACATCATTCACGCGCCAGACAATAAAAGGAGCGCGTCTTTATATTCAGTTACGAGGCAGCTATGGGGACTAAATCATGGTGAAGCTAAACCTGCACGGATATAGAATTGCATAAATAACAATTGCTCGATTTATACTTTGCAGAATCCCCCTTTTTTACGAGCAGGAGCCGTCCTATAAATTTGCCATGTAAATTTGTGAGCAGAATATATGCGGCTGACACAGATACCAGCGGAAAAATGGATTCCTTGCCATTTCCCTCCTTTATTTTTAGATCAGCCACCTGTAAAGGGAGCGATTCCTACAATAACCACATATTATGGAGTTGCTAGTCATGCAATCTCTCATCTAGCAATCAACAAAGAAAAACCTACAGTAACACACTGTGTTTTGCCTAGTGCAGCGCCTGAGGAGGCGGAGCATGACCAAGATTAAAAGCACAACATAGGCTGAAGTCATGCTCCGCCCCCACCCCTTAGGCATTGCACTAGGCATAACACAGTGTTTTACACTCCTGGAGTGTTCCTTTAAATTGTAGGTTTTCCTTTGTTGGACCTTCACTAATACATTAAGGATTGTAGGACTATCACCTCCATAATATATTGTGTAGACTTTTTCCTTGAAATGTTTCTTTAAAGGGTAATTCAAGTTTGACAGGTCAGAAGTTTTGATTAGTGGGGGTACGAGCACTGAGACCCCCACCGTACGCTAAAACTAAGCAGCAGAAGCGCCGGGTGAGCGCTGAGCCGCTTCCTTTCTGATCGGCTTCTCTCGGAAAGCCGATATAATGCTGTACAGGCCGATAGACTTTCCATTGAGTCCGTACTCCCTCACATCGGCTTTCCAAGAAAAGCTGATCAGAAACCAAGCGGCTCAGCGCTCACCTGAGCGCTTCAACCACTTCGTTTAAGCGATCGGTGGGGGTCTCAGTGCTCGGACCCCCATTGATCAAAACTTCTGACCTGTCAGAAGTTTTCTGAAACTTTAGATACCCTTTAACTTGTGGAACAATATAAAATCTTTTGCAGTAATGTCAATGTAGATGTATTTAGCCTCCATAATATCAGAATCGGGAGGTGTTGCGTTACAGGAGCGCGTCAGCGTGACCTTGGCATTCCAAGTTTCCTGGGCCAAAGAAAGCACATCTCCGAAAAAAGGCGACTCTGCTTTGTGTCTGCTGGAGAAGTTACACAGATTGAGGTTTAAAATAACTTGCGGGCTCCATTGGTCGGGGGATTGTGCTGCGCTGTTACTTAATATGCGTTACTGTAACGCTAGATCCTGGGGACTTGTAAAGATGGGAACTGCACAGAGCAGCGCTTTGCTGCAATGTCACCTGCTCCTATGAAGGCCTGGAACCCGTCTGCATTATCTCCACAGCCAGCAATTAATACTACAGCAACGTCTTTACGTCTCCTCTGCCTCGTATAATAAAACCCCCCAAAAAATCATCATCCATAAACTTTACAATGCATATGTAGTAGCGATATAGAAGTTTGGAAAGATTTGCATGGGTTGTGCTGAATACGTGGGAGGTCGTACAAGCAATGTGGCAGCAGACTGAAGGGACAGACCATCAAATATCCAAATTTAAAGGGAACATGTCATATATGCATTGTCTATGGACAGTTTATAGGTCAGAACTTTTCAGCAGCACGATCTCCGGCAACTGGTTAATCGCATTGCGGAAAACCCTCGATCAGCTATTATTGCTGGAAAAAAGATTGCCAAATGCAAATCGTTACATGCCGCCCATTGAAATCATGACTGTCCATCGAATATATGGATGGTAGTAGTTCTCCATAGCTAGAGACAGTCTTCATAGTCAACCTCCAGCCCGGCCAATGTGACCGGTCTATTATATGTAAGGGCATGAGGAACGTCCGGGGCTCCAGAGCAATAGTTTAGGCGGTTACATAAGTAAACTAATCATAAAGTTATAAAAGGAGAGGTTATGATGTATTTTGGGTGGATGTACCTGTTAGGCCAGGTTCACACATAGCGTAAATATCAGGGTGAATTCACACACTGTGGATATTTAAGAAAACCTTAGAGACAGTTTAGCTATTTATGAATTGAATAGGTTCATCCTACGACTGTTAGTCATCACTAAAAAAGGTGTTTCACATTCCACAGAGCCCCCATAATAGAGACAGCCACGGTACCCCATAACAGAGACGGCCACTGTGCTGCCATAACAGATCCAACCACAGTACTCCATAAGGGACAGCCACAGTGCTCCCATAAGAGACAGCCATGGTGCTCCCATAAGAGACAGCCACGGTGCTCCCATAAGAGACAGCCACGGTGCTCCCATAATAACAGAGACAGCCAAGGTACCCCATAACACATCCAGCCACAGTGCTCCCATGAGAGACAGCCACAGTGCTCCCATAAGAGACAGTCACAGTGCTCCCATAAGAGACAGCCACAGTGCTCCCATAAGAGACAGCCACGGTGCTCCCATAAGAGACAGCCACAGTGCTCCCATGAGAGACAGCCACAGTACTCCCATAAGAGACAGCCACGGTGCTCGCATAATAACAGAGACAGCCAAGGTACCCCATAACACATCCAGCCACAATGCTCCCATGAGAGACAGCCACAGTGCTCCCATAAGAGACAGCCACGGTGCTTCCATAAGAGACAGCCACAGTGCTCCCATAAGAGACAGCCACGGTGCTTCCATAAGAGACAGCCACAGTGCTCCCATAAGAGACAGCCACGGTGCTCCCATAAGAGACAGCCACGGTGCTCCCATAAGAGACAGCCACGGTGCTCCCATAAGAGACAGCCACGGTGCTCCCATAAGAGACAGCCACGGTGCTCCCATAATAACAGAGATAGCCAAGGTACCCCATAACACATCCAGCCACAGTGCTCCCATGAGAGACAGCCACAGTGCTCCCATAAGAGACAGCCACGGTGCTTCCATAAGAGACAGCCACAGTGCTCCCATAAGAGACAGCCACGGTGCTCCCATAAGAGACAGCCACGGTGCTCCCATAATAACAGAGATAGCCAAGGTACCCCATAACACATCCAGCCACAATGCTCCCATGAGAGACAGCCACAGTGCTCCCATAAGAGACAGCCACGGTGCTTCCATAAGAGACAGCCACAGTGCTCCCATAAGAGACAGCCACAGTGCTCCCATAAGAGACAGCCACAGTGCTCCCATAAGAGACAGCCACAGTGCTCCCGTTAAAAAGACAGCCAGTGTCTTCATAGCAGTTCCCTCATAGACCCGACACCTTGCCCCCATAATAGCCAGCAAGAATGACTAAGTTATCAAAATAATTGTCATTTTTAAACAAAAATGCCCGCAAGCATAAAAAGGACATCACAGAACCGCACATACAGAACAGAGTGGAGACATTTCCCAATTATTTGCATTGGATGATAATACTTTCCTGTATATTATACGTGTGTCGCGTAGCTTTTGGACGCGATGTGTGTATAGGGCTGTACTGAAGACCTAATAATATTCAATAATGACCATTGATTTTCCAACTACTAGACACTGGTCTTCCACAACTTCTCCTGTGCTGCACCTAAACTCTGGAACTGGAATGATAAAGTTCCTTTGCACTCAGCGCTGCGGCGCTTCTCCTTACTGTATCTACACATCGCCTTCTACATTGTAAATTCTCTCCCCTTTGGTTGCACCAGTTACTGAGGTTTTTCTTCGGCATAATACTTTTTTTTTTTATTGGTTGTCACTTTGTAAAAGGAAACACATTAATACTTTACTGTATATAATAAAACAGTAGCAATAGTTGTATAATGCAACGTGAAATCTATCGGCTGCAAATATGATCTCTCTGGGTGGTCCAAGACCTTGAGCAAACTGACCCTCTTTCCAGCGACCACTCGGCCTCACTTTTATGTCTAGAGGGTGAAATAGTTTGGCTTTTTTTACGATTAGGTTGTGGTTTGGAGAAACTTTCTAGTAAATGTTCATGTTTGTCTTTATGGGGGAAAAAAAAAAAGTTTTGTGCCCGACCAATGAACATTTCTTGCTATAAATTGAATGACTTTCTGGTGACATATAATAGAGCGGCGCACGGTACACAGAATAGCACTTGTTGGATGCACAGAGCCGTCTTTTGTCTGCCGCTCCAAAGAAAAACTGTGATGTCATGAATCCGGTTATTTGAAGGATGATCAATACCTTTTGAGGCTGACAGCGTCCAAACCACGCTTATCTCCACACACCCTCATGGTTCCAGCCGGGACCCTCTGACTGGGATATCATTTGCGGATCTTGGATTGCGGATCAAAATATGGATCCATTCATTTCCATGGCCCACGGACATCGGGAAGGTGTCTGGGCCGTAGAAACGACCCGCAAAAAGTAGGACATGTCCTATTTTTGGAATTTACAGACTGCGCTCCTTTAATTTAGAATGGAAGCACGGCCCGCCAATGTGGGTGACGGTCCGCGCCTGTGATTACGGCTACGGCCACGTGCAGGGGGCTTAAGTTTGGAATCCAAATCAGTTGATTAACACGAATGGAAATGATGAAGGATTCTGACTCGAACACAGAATCGGAAATCTCAGAATCATTAATTACATTTTACACGGCACCTCTAATAATTTATGCTGCAATTATTTTTTGTGCCAGACGGCCTCGGTGTCTTTCCTCCTGTTTGAAGGGAAATGTCAGGATACATTAAGTCAAATAACGATGACATCCTCATGGGGAAACGTTCCTCACTTGTCAATTACTTTCCTTGGGGAACAGAAATAGCTGTGCGACCCCTAAAGCGTGCGGTACGTTCCAGTAATTGGGGATAATTCTCCTGCCTGTGATATCCTTCGTCTTTCAGCATTGCCCTTGTTCATCTGCTGGGGCTGGCCACGACTTTCACCAAGGGCTACGTGGAGCCTGCCATACCTGTTCAATTATTATAGGAAATATATAGAATCTGCCGGATTCTTTATGCAATGATGGGGTTTTAAAGGGTCACAACTAAGCGTTGCATGAAGAAGACTCGTTCTCCTCGCCCCGCGGGTCAAACCCCAAAGGAGAAGGATTTACAGGTCATATTTATAGGGGGATGGCGAAATTCCTCTCCTTCAGTTGGTGACATAACGGACATGCTCGTGTAAAGATAGTTATTCAGTAATATATATATTTTATTATAATATTTATCCTGCAATTATCAGATTTGCTTCATTAAAAGGGGTTATGTGGGGATTCTGAGATTTTCATAGCGCTGTCGGGGGCCAGAGGGTCAGTTGCACAGACTTCTTTGTTGACGATACGACTCTTCGTCATGTGACCGATCCCGCTGTACTAAGCGGTACCACATCGATTACATAGAGTACAGCGGGATCGGTCACATGGCGAAGAGTCGTATCGTCAACAAAGAAGACTGTGCAACTAGAGCTAAACAACGTGTAGCCTGCAGGGGAAGTGCAGGGAATTTTAGATTCCATGCAGGTAGGTGATGGCTTAAAGGGGTTACGTGTGGACCAATAATTATTAGCAGTGCAGTCCCTACAGTTTGTGAGTACACTCGCTAATATACATTCCAGTCCCAGTCGCGCTGATTCTGAGATTTTCATAGCGTTGCCGGGGGACCGGAAGTCTAGTTGCGCAGTCTTCTTTGTTGATGATACGACTCTTCCCGATCCCGCTGTACTCAATGTAATCGATGTGGCACTGCTTATCCATAGAGTACAGCGGGCTCGGTCACATGACGAAGAGTCGGATCATCAACAAAGAAGACTGCGCAACTAGATCTCCGGTCCCCTAGCAGCACTGTAAAAAAATAATAATAAATAAGTAAAATAAATAATAAATACAAAAAATACAAAAAAATAAATAAATAAAATAAATAAAAATCGATGAAAATCTCAGAATCAGCGCGATGGGGGACCGGAATGTATATTAGCGAGTGTATCACATACTGCAGGGACTACAATGATAATTATTGGTCCCCACATAACCCCCTTTAATAATAGAAGTAATGAAAAATGAGCTTAACCCATGGTCACTGAAAGAGTTAATTCGAAAATAGGAATAAATGCTGCAAAGTGGCAGAACTCCTTCCTCCTCCAGACGGCTGGTGAACGCGGGGCCTTGTTTCCCACAATTTTAAACTGCTTATGTGCGAGTTGTGTAGCGTCGCTTAGATATTTGCAACTCAATGGGGCATCACAAAACAGCGTTTTTGCAGTTAAACCGATGCCGAGAGGCATCTAAAATGGGTCTCTTGGTGTAAATTTATCAAAGAGATCCGAAATAGTAACGCATTGATTTAGTTCACAAAGCAGGAAATCTCGGAGACAGTGGTCGGCATTCATTTACACGCACGTCACACGATCATCAGCCGTTCTGCAAGAAACTTGGATTGTGCCAGAATTGTCAATTGTGACGATTTTCAGCATCTTCTAGTAATAAACTAATAAAAACATAAAAGGTTATTGGAGGACGTAGAGTGACATGCGGTGCGCGTCCAATACTAACCGTGAAGAAAGAACTAGAGGAAAAGGCCGAGGACCTCAGGGAAGGTCAGACGTCTGCACAATCCGGTCCCGATTATCATCAATACATTTTACTAAAATTGACGATGTAAATGAATGAGAGAAGAGCGCATATCTGGCGGCCTTATTACACACCGGGTCATCGCTATTCTTACAGAGCAGGCAGGAAAATAGTAATGATGGCGCACACGGCGGAGTAGAAGGTCATTATGATAAGCAAAACATCTTAGACACAATCTTTCTTCATAAATTCTACATCACATTACTCTGTGCTGCTGTGGGACCTTGCTCCTTCCACTATGTAAGGCTCCATGGCACGACCGTCAGTAATTACGGAGCCATTCTTTTTTTATGGCCGCCTGACACCTTCCCGTATATTGGCCGGGGCCATAGAAACCATCTGTAAAAAATACGACGTCCTATTTTTTTTTTTTTTACGGACCGTACTCCTATACTTTATAATGGGGGCACGGCCAGCAAATGTAGACAGCTGCCCGCGGCCGGCCGTGCCCATAATCACATACTATGATTACAGGCACGGTCGTGTGCATGGGGCTGAACTCTGTCTGTGACCTCCCACAAGATCAGCACACTCCTCTCCTGCAATACTCTGTGCTGCTGGGGGACCCTGCTCCGTTTCATTATGTAAGGCCCCGTGCACACGACCGTATTTTTCATCCATAATTACGGACCCATTCATTTCTATGGGCAACAGACACCTTTCCGTATTCTTACGGACTGGTGTCCGTGCCGTAGAAATGATAGAACGTGTCCTTTTTTTGACTGTAATTACAGCACGGACCCTCCGTCGCCGTCCGTAATTACGGAAGCGTTGCTATGCAATACCAGTCGATTACCCTAGATTCTTCCCTGTTTTTTACTGGATCAGTAAATACGCATGCATTACCGATGCAATATTGACCGTATTTACGGACACCGTTCCCTATATGCGGATGATTTACGGATAACTATAAATGACTACGGATCCGTATTTACGGATGGATGAAGAATACGGTAGTGTGCATGGGGCCTAACTCTCAGTCTGTGACCTCCTCCCGTCCACTTCTCCGCGCTTTTCTTTCTGTAAAATGTGATATTTTGTTGCACATGCAAAGAATTCAAAAACTATCCTTATGGACTTGAGCGGTCACGTTACAAATCAGTGAGTAGCTTCTGCCTTAAAGTTTTAGTTTTTTCTTGTTTCATTGCATCTAAACAAAAAAATAAATAAAAATAATAGTAATAATAATATATATATTTGCAAAAAAATAAATAAACTTAGCAACTGCAAATAGTCTCAGAAAAAAGATCTCTTATCATTTTATGTATACAGCTCCTATGCAGACTGATGTGTTTCCAGGGTGACAGGCTACAAATAACTCTGCAGTTATACTTGCCTCTATTTTTTTCCCCCCAACATCTTAAATGCCCATTTACACGGGCCAATGAGCATTCATATGAACACTCGTTCCCGATCATTGTATAAACGGGGCAGCGATCAGTCGAGGAACAAGCAAACGCTTGTCCCCTTGCATCACCGACGGCACCTTGTGAAACGAGCTGTTGACCGGCGCTCGTTTTCACGGCCCACATTGGGTTATGTAAAGGGACCCACTAAGGTGCCTTCAGTATTTGTAAAGTTGTGTCATTTTTTATATTATAGGCATTGAAGCAAAGGAAAAAGATTGCAAAAGTGGCCACGTCTTTCCAGCCTGCAGTCACACTACAGTAGATGTTGCATTGTCAGTACATATGGCCGGCAATGAATTTTCTAATATTTTGTAGAAACAATTGATAGAATTCTCAGAGATCTTTTCTCAGCCACTGATCTTATGGATGGACCCGTCTCGTCTCCTGGTAATAGACCCTTCGCCTCGTTACATTTATCTACGGTCAGATTCTGAAGAACGTCATTATTGCTGAATTTCAGGGCAATCGTCTCATGAAGTTGCGGCTCAATTTGATATTTTTTAGAATTTTTATCCTCGGTTAAATTTGAATTTTTTTTTGGGGTAATCAAAAAATGGCGATACTATGGAGGTACTGTGTGCGGTCGTCCATCCCATTAATAGGGATCATCCTCTTTGGACAGCCCGTCTCTATATGTCCTATACACACACATGTATTTAGTAGATGGGGTCCCCTGATTAGCCCCCGGGGCCCGTGCATTACACCGATGCCTATTGCTGTAGAAGAAATGATCAGCAGCCCCCGACCCCCCCCCCCATCATAACAGATGCCTTATAGATCATATGGATGGGGGGAAAACTCCTTGATTGGGGGGTAGGGCCACATGAGCTGTCTACAAGCCGTACTTGGGATTCATAGGGGCTCTAAATGCTGCAACAACAGGATCTGTGCATAGAGCAATTCTGCGTGCATGGACCCTTGGGGTGGGGATACGAGGTTTTCTTGCAAAAACTGTGGGCAGGACAACCCCGAGATAAATAGTGCCATGCATGAGGTGTCACCGGGGACACTTTCCATTAAAATACATATTTTTCTATTAAAACTGGAATTGCCTGATGGCACAGCACCTTCAGGGTGAAAAGGGACATTTGTTTGAAGTGTCTGCTGGTTGTTGGATACGTTCTGTCTCTGAGCAATGTAATAATTATTATTAGCGCCAGTCGATCTCTGGGCCCTGCTCAATCAAGAGGGATTGTCCAAACATTCGGTCCTGGAAACCATTTTTTCAGGAGACATTGTTAGTTGGCATGCGTTACCTGCAGGAAAAATAGGTCATGTCTGCCCTACATGGGAAAGATTGTTTTAATAAAAAAAAAAAATTCCTGAATATCCTGCCGCGGCTGATGTATATCTTCCAGACGGTCCCGTGTGTTTTGCCTAGGGGGTTCTTTCTTCAATTAAACAAAGCACTGGCTAGGTTTGTTTGGCGGGGCAGACCGCCGAGAATAGCAAAAGCTACCCATTTTTAAGAATAAGCGGAGAGGAGGACTGGGCTTGCCTGACTGTCTGGCCTACTACTTTGCGTCAGTGAGTGCGCGTATCTTGGACTGGCTCCATCACGCGGACTCTAAGCTGTGGGTGAGACTGGAGAATCTATTGGCGCCGGTTCCTCTCACTGTCCTTCCATGGCTCCAGGTGCGATACTTTAAGGGGCAAGAAAACGCGCTGCTCCCTTTGGTTGCGGGACAAGTGGTACTCATATATAAACTGTACCGAGTTCTGGCTGTAGGAATTCCTCCTGATGGCCCATTGGTGGCAATATCCCATAATGTGGACTTTCCACCTGGGAAGCAACCCACCTTCTTGACCTTTGCGTCTAGACCTTCGCCACTGACTTTTCGTCATGTTCTGACGAGTCGGGGTTTGAAGTCCTTTGAGGCGCTTGTCCCGGAGCTGGAGAGATTATCGGTTGGGCGATGGGATTTTTTAAGGCTGCAACACTTCTATACTGCTAATAAGGCGAGGCTGTCCTTGCACAGGGATCTAACACCGATGGAGCAGCTATATGTGGCTTCTTCCCCACCGGGGAGGGCTATCTCCCTCATCTATAAGTGTTTGCAGGATTTAAATAACGAGATCCCACCTTCCTTTGTGAAAGGGTGGGAGAGAGAGCTTATTTCGCCCCCGACATCGGCAGACTGGGCAAAAGCTTTTGCCCTATGCCATAGATTCTCCATCTCATGCAAGGCCCAGGAAACTAACTATAAGATCTTGTCACGTTGGTATAGTGTCACTGGTTCATTCCTTTTACCCGGAGGTACCTGACAATTGTTGGCGGTGTAGCAGAGCCGGTGGTACGATGTTGCATATTTGGTGGGGGTGCCCATTAATCAATTCATGGTGTTGCTTCTTTCCATGCTCCCTGGAGCGATCAAAAAATACACGAAAACTCTGATTAGTTTTCTGTTGATCGCAGCACGCACGGTTATTCCGCGGTTATGGAAGACCAGTAGCATACCCACTATTACTGAATGGTTTCAGGAGATTTTACATCTGCAGAGAATGGAGGAGGCAACGCAGGCCCAGCATGAACATCCACGATCGGGGAGATTGGTCTGGCAGGAGTTCTGTGAGTCGGACGATTACTTACTATACGCGTAGGCCTAATGGGACAATTCAGGGATAGGGACGGGGCTTGACAGTGGGAATGCGAGTCCTCTGGGTTTGCCTATTCTCTTTATCCTCTATCCGATGCAGGGTTAGGAAGTAGTGCCTTATCGCATGTCATGGTTCTGATGCCGTCTGTCGTGATGCCCACTGTCCTGGCTGCTTTCTCAGTATTGATTGTGATGTAGTGCCATGTATTCCTGATATCCAGGTGTCTTAGCCGCCTTATTACTTCCTCGTCTGCTGGACAGAGGAATCTGTTGCAATGTATGTCATTATCCTATGTATAATATGGATGGTTTTATGTTTTTTTAAATTTTTCTTCTTGTTTTCTTATTGTTACCTTTTGCCGGCTACGTATGATGAATGCATATATTTTCTGTAATGCTGTACATTTCTGGCTTGTTTTGATTTGGTTTTGTGGAAAATACCCAAAAATAAAGAATGTTTTAAAAAAAAAAAATTCCATCAGTGTGATTGGTGCAACTCCCTAAATACATTTTATTAAAATAAATGTTTACTTTTTGAGATACAGCTGCTTTGTGTCCTGTATACAAAGCAGCTGCATCTAGCACGGAGACTTGAATCCGTCAGGTCAGCAGCACTGACGGGCTCAGTGTCAGCGGGTACTGCGTGTCTCTGACCGTTCATAACTTTAATGTGATCGATTACAGGTGAATCCACGCAGGACCCTCTGCCACTGAACCCGTCAGACCCGCAAATTCAGCTCTTTGCGAATGATACAGCTGCTCTGTATGCAGAATACAAAGCAGCTGCATCTCAAAGAGTAAAAATAATTCTTAATAAAATTTATTTAGTAAGTTGCATCAATCACACTGATGCACAATTTATATATAAATGTCAAAGGTTGTGTACATAGCCTTTAAAGCTACCTTGGCAGGCTGGGCTTTGTAGTTCCACCTCCAGACTTGTACTACAGGTAACCACTAGAAACACTCGGTAAACTCCATGAAGTATTAGTAGCCTCGCAGCGCAGAGTACTTGAAGTGTTCCAGCTCATTTAACTTCTAGAAAGTTGATAATGAGAACAAGAGCTTAAAACGATCGGATCTTTAATTTGTCACTAACGTGCAGCCACTCTTCAATGGGTCTGTTCTTAATGATTTCACGGATAAGAGTGAAATCACTCGCAGCATTGAAGAGACGGCTGAATATGTTCCTACCACCCTTACATCAGACTTCCTAATGGTTATTGGAATTTGTATCCTGTTTAAAACAAATGACCTCTAATTAGTTATTTCATGGCTTCATTAGTCAGACCGGATGAAAAAAGCAACCGGAGAAGAATAGCTGAACATACGTAAGGGATCGTGTCTGCTCGCACAAGGTTGGGTTTTACGCTGCACAAGAAGTGGTTACATTTAGAGGTCAACGTAACGTACGGTATTTTAATGCCATTGAATGTCCTATTTGGGCTGGCGGTCAATGATGAGGGGTCCAGCCCTATCCAAGAAAAGGCGCGGCGCACACAATCTACCATCTCCATACCGAAAGGGGGTCTTGTACTATACAATGCGATCGCCCGTAGTCTAGAGTTGGAATAAGGTGAAACTTTCTGATGTGCACCATGTTCTGGTTCTACCCGTGTGCAATGATCAGCGGTATACGTGGCCGTCCAGGAAGCATGCGATGTACGTGTGTCCAAAGGTGAACGGCTGACAGCGCTGGAAAAAGCATGCTGCTCCGTATTATATCTAGAATATATTCTCTATATATAATATGTTCTAATATATTCTCTATATATAATATTGGAAGCTGCTGGTCCCAGTATTGTATGGATTCTCCTCTATAGAATGGTATATCTTATCTCCAGGTATGGTACTTCATCTCTAGAGAAGATATTTCAAGATGTCCCACTACTCTAAAGGCCATTTTACACGGGCCAATTATCGGGCACACAGTTCACAGGGCAACGATCAACCAATGATCATTCATCGGCCAATCGTATCGTTTCCGTAGACCAAAATATTATGGTAGTCGGCAGCAAATCTTGGTGTGTGAACGGGGAGACGCGCTGCCGACATGATGGTAATGTAGGACGAGCGATCGTAGTAACAAGCGCTCGTCCACATACATAGTTACTTTTGAAAGGAGCAAACGAGCGCCTCGTTGATCGCCGCTCGTTTACAAGACCATGAAATAGGGCAGATATCGCCGTGTTTATCTCCTTTAAAACGAACGCCGATCACCAATATAACTGGTCCATCAGCGTTCGTTTTGTTTACTCGATTAGTTGTCCACATGCATTTGCATCGGCAGCACATCTTCCGGCTTACACTGCGACTTTTTTTTTTTGCGCCACATAAAATATGCGGCCAAATGAGCGACCATTTTTGGGGCTGCATTATAGATGCAATCGGCCTATGAGCGAGTCAAAACTGGGAGCTCATTGGGATTCCTTTACACTTTATTGCTTTAGGTTCCACATATACAAAAATACACACACAGTACAGTACAGTGTGTTCCAGGCTACAGCTATGGACTGGGGACACGTTCTGCCTTTTAACTGACTGAGCTGTTGTGCCCTATAGGAACGCATTAAGAGTCGCACAATGACGCAGAGACTGCGATACAGGATCGGCATGACATGGACCCGTACAACTATCACCTGCGTCTAGCTTATGCCTACAGAATTTATTACACTTACTGCAGGCATTGCCCAACAGTATCAATGTGATAAAGTCAACCATGCATTTCTGCCTCTTAGTGTCAGTTCACACGTTGAGTAAATACTGCGGGTTTTCCGTAACAGAATTTGTTGCAGAAAATCCGCAGCAAATACAGTCGCAGCAAAGTGGATGAGATAAAACAAATATCATCCACAGGCTGCGTAAATACGGAGTGGAAAAAAACGCCTAGAAATTGACCTGCGGTGCGGAATTTTGTTCGGCAGCATGACAATTGTATTTGCGTAAACGCTGCTTATTTGTTAGGGGTTTTCCCCATTGAATTCAAGTAGCAGTTGTTGCGTTTTTTTGCAACAGGTGCGCAACGATTCCACCGCAAAAAAAACGTAACTCTTATACTTACCCAGTCTGTGTTCTTCCCTACAGTTTCATCCCATGTGACCGCTGCAGCCAATCACAGGCTGTAGCGGCGGTTACATGGGATAAAACATCCCAGGGGGCCGGCCTAGATGGCGCTTTATCCCATGTTATCGCCGCTGCAGCAGCGATCACAGGTCTCCTGGGATGAAATGTCATCCCAGGAGAGGCTAAGTGCAGCATTTTTCCGCAGTGGACATTCCAGGCGAAAAACTGCTACAGTTTTTCGACCGGAATTCCCTGCGGCGCACAGGGCGGATACGCTTTTACACAACGTAGCCGCCCCGTGTGAAGTCTTAATACTTCTTCTACCAATTATTTTTTTAAGCAATACTAAGCTGTTCTGAAAATTGCTCTGCTTCGAGGACATGGGGTTGATGAGCGGACTAGAACGACCAATCAGGAGTGTTTTTTTGCAAAAAAGGGTTAATAAACATCCATCTGTTAATTATGACATCTGCGCAGCAAGACAGAACCGTGCGTCGCTCACTCATCCAATCAGTGGAAAATGACACAGTGTACCCAGGGCTAACAGGGACATGAAATGGAAATCCCTCTATATTTTGATGGCTAATCCTTTTAATTCCGCTTGTCTTCATGTTTGATACAGAGAAACACAAAGATTGAAGCAGAGCCTTCTATTTCTGGAAAGTGTCATGGAACAAAGTGCGGTGTAACCATGATTAATGTTACGGGTTAGCTTTTAACGTTAATAAGGTGCCACGAACACCATGAAACATATTTTACAGCTCGCTGGGTTTACAGTGAGAGTTCTTTACTTTATTACTCCAACATTATTCCGTCTTCTATAAACAGAAATGCCCGGGCGCTCCGGAGAACCTGGTGCGTTGGGTATTCTGTGGCTGAATTTATGGTCATCGAATGTTGACACAAGTAAAGCCATGATTCAAGTATTCGTTTTACTAGCGCTCCAGCGTGAGCCTCGGGGGCGAGGTCTGTAGGTGTTTTCTTGTGTAAGCTATTTACAGAACATGGATACGGGTCATGGAGTTATTAACTACGGCGCGGCACCACGGAGAGGTCGTCAGTATTAGGGATTAGGCTGGCACGTAAATAAAAAAAAAAAATTTTGGGGGGGGAATCTGTTTTGGAGAAGACGTGGCGCACCTGCGTGATTTGGTGTCTCTGTTTTCGTTTTTTTGCGCATTTTCTAGTAGTCAGTCAACATTTTTTCTTTTTATGGTTGTGGTCAAAGACGTTACGAGGGTTTTGCGAAGGGGCAAAAAGTTGCAGGCTGGTGTTTGTTAGATGTAAAAATTCTATTATTTGGTGGCGTACATGCCATATAAGTCTACTCCGTGTATCGTGCGTTGAAGGAAACATCGCTCCTTTCATAGTTGCTGGAACACTAAGGCTTCATGCACACGACCGTGCCTGTCATTACGACACATAATTACGGGCACGGCCGGCCGCGGACAGGCCGCCGTTTTTACGAGCCGTGTTCCCATTATAAAGTATAGGAGCACAGTCCATAAAATAAAACATAGGACATGTCCTATTTTTTTGGGCAGGTTTCTACAGCACGGACTCCCTCCTGTAGACATACGGGAAGGTGTCAGTCGGCCATAGAAATGAATGGGCCCGTAATTCCGGACGATTTTACGGTCGTGTGCATGGAGCCCTACTTGGTGCTTTTCATATTAGACTTCTTTCACACTAGCGTTAGTATACGTTCACCTCTCTTCCGTCAGAGGAAACGAGGATCGAAACGTTAAACGGAAAGCAACGGTTCCGTTAGCATTACCATTGATTTCAATGGTAATTCTTTTGTTGCAGTTGCTTTCCGTTTGTCTCCGTTTTTTTGAACGGAAACAAAAGTTCTGCAGTCTGCACTTTCGTTTCCTTTAAAAAAAAAAAACGGAAACCTAGCGAACGGAGACAAACGGAAAGCAACTGCAACAAAAGAATTACCGTAGAAATCAATGGTAATTCTAACGGAACCGTTGCTTTCCGTTTAATCTTTCGATCACCTCTTCCTCCAGCGGAAGAGAGGTAAACATATACTAAGGGGAGTGTGAACTTGTCCTTTTACACCGAACAGTATGTAACAGTAATTGTTTATATATTACCGCTCAATGAATGACTTTTGGTGTATTTGCGCCATTAAAGTGCCAACGTTCATTGCACCATTTTTGAGAATGTCATTAAAAAGTCTGAGCCAACATTTGCATCCCCATTTACGGGACACTTAAGCCCTGTTCACATGGTGTTTTTTTGGCGCAGATTTTGACGCGGAAACAATGCTGAAATCAACGGCAAAAAACTTCTGAAATCGCCCCCCATTGATTTCAATTGCAGATGGGTTTTCTTCCTTTCGGGTGGCTTTTGGCCGCTCGCTGGGGAAAAAAAAGTGGCATGTACTGAAGGAATTCGGAGGCAGATTTCTTCTGCCTGCGAAAAACTCTGTGTGAACAGGGCCTTAAGCTCCACACAGATCCTTCCACTTTGTGTATAAATTTGCCTTCGCCTTGCCCACTTTGTGCCCTTTCGCAGGACAATCCCATGAAAAATGGAACGGTTGGGAAGTACCTTTGATTATAATTGCCTCTTTATTTAGCGAATGCCTGGGCTAAACAACATCTTCAGGCCAGGCCAACGCATGCAATGTGAAGTTTCCTACAGCTGCAGCCATTGGGACGTCCCATGATGGTCGAGACTCATTGGGGAAGATTTACTAATGGGGTCTAACATTTAGACAGCGTAAACTTAAACCAGGCAGTCAGAAGATCCACCAAGTTTATCAAATTGGCGCACGCTGTATGATAAATGTGGTGCATCAAACTACACAGGTTAGACACTTTACTCTTCCTTACCCATCCCACTAAGCCGTGCCCCGTCCCACTAAGCCGTGCCCCGTCCCACTAAGCCGTGCCCCTTCCCACTAAGCCGTGCCCCTTCCCACTAAGCCGTGCCCCTTCCCACTAAGCCGTGCCCCTTCCCACTAAGCCGTGCCCCATCCCACTAAGCCGTGCCCCATCCCACTAAGCCACGCCCCTTCCCACTAAGACGTGCCCCGTTCCACTAAGCCGTGCCCCGTCCCACTAAGCCGTGCCCCTTCCCACTAAGCCGTGCCCCGTTCCACTAAGCCGTGCCCCGTCCCACTAAGCCGTGCCCCATCCCACTAAGCCGTGCCCCTTCCCACTAAGCCGCGCCCCTTCCCACTAAGACGTGCCCCGTTCCACTAAGCCGTGCCCCGTCCCACTAAGCCGTGCCCCTTCCCACTAAGCCGTGCCCCGTCCCACTAAGCCGTGCCCCTTCCCACTAAGCCTTGCCCCTTAGTGGAACAATTGTGGTAGAGCTTACACAATACAAATGTTTGACCTTGTGTATAATGGAGTCCAATCCTGGAGTAAAAAGACACAATTGGAGGATGCCCTGTGTCGGTATATAAACTCATACATAATATCTGTAGCTGTATGGCTGAAGAGACGTCCTGCTACATAATAGCGTATTATTGGCGTCGCAGCACCCTGGTATAAGATGATGGGTTAGGAAAGGTGACGTCTTTGGCTTTCTAGTGATGAGCACATTGCCTGACGCTTTAACGGCGGGCACTGTAGTTATTTTACATCTCTGGGCACCGGTGGGTAACATGAGTGACATTAGTATGGAATGCATTCATTTGTAGCATCCAGGTTTTTTTTAATGACTGCCTAATCGTATTTAAATAGTGGTTGGGAAAGTTTCCAGATATTCTGCTTTTCAAGCGAAACAACATATTGCTACCATGTGTGTTTGTATTTTTATCATGTAGAACATAATCCGCCAGAGCTACCAAATACATCATTCCAAAAAATACAGGGTAACGAAGGAAATCGAGGGTAAGCCCAGGGTGTTTTGGTGAAGTGCGGAGAAAATATGGAGCGGATCTCATGTCCAGGAGAATGAAATATTTATGCTTTATTTTTTCCATTTGTTTCTAAATAATGCAAATTGACAGAGCAATGAAGCTCAAAGAATTCTGGACAGATGGCTTGGAATTAACTCAAATGCACATAAATTAACTGAGTCGGAGTGAAACAGGAAAAAAAACATCAACATGAGTTACATTCAAAGCTACAAAGCCAAGTGGATGAAAATTAGCACAATTCTTCACATGGAAAATGAGATACAGAACTTCTTAATGAACCCGGCAGCCTCGACCCGGCACTGTGTGTGAACCGGCGCTGCGGCTGCATAGCCAGCCATGGAGCGGTTACATATTTATGAGGCGAGCGATGGGGTCACTTCAGTTCACGGTTTTGTTTCGGTCGAGATCAAGCTACAGTTGTTATTTGGAACCGGGGTAGACGTATATCACACTCCGACTAGTGAAGTAATGTGCCCTATGTGAACCGTCCAACACCACAGTATACAAGAAATACTCTCTGTTCTCCAATATAGGAAAATATCTACTATAAGGATATAGAGTCAACATATTTTGCAGCGCTGTAAAGCAAATGCACTCACATCCATCTTCATACCCGGTGGGGCTCAGAATCGAATCCATGCAATGATATAGAATATCAATTAACCTTTTTCACCTACAGATGTTTTTAGACCGGGGTGATAGGAGCACCAAGAGTAGAGGTCCCATTTTCTAGATCATAAGCCACTGGTGGGGTATGTGCAACTAGTGCTGTGTGCCATGGGGGGCGCCAGGTTTCTACGCCTCCGCCAGGGTATTTATATACAGAACTATGGCGCAAACTGATAAAGGAAATCCTAGTGGCGACTCCTCATAGGATTAAAGGATTAACATCGCTTATCCCCAGTGATTATAAACTGACCATAGAGTTGACAGAACCCATCCTAAAAGTTCTACAATTCGTCCTGGGTTGCTGTTGGATGGCAGAAGAACTTAAAGGTCTTGTCCCATATAGACAACTCCTTTCCATATGGCGTATTAGGGCAAATGGATGTCATGGGGGGGGGGGGGTCCTCTGCTCACAAACTATTAGCCGGAGTGGAGAACCGGTAACAAAGAAGGGTTTTCGGTCCGTTCATGGTTTACGTCGTCAGTCATGCATTTGAGATGTACTGCCCTCTGGAGCTTCCCCTGATCGTTGGGTGTATCTGGAGCCGGGCGGCCTTAAGCCGATTTCATGAGAGTGGTATAAGGCA
This sequence comes from Rhinoderma darwinii, assembly GCF_050947455.1. Classification (NCBI taxonomy): domain Eukaryota; kingdom Metazoa; phylum Chordata; class Amphibia; order Anura; family Rhinodermatidae; genus Rhinoderma; species Rhinoderma darwinii. Next base: position 5,359,706 of record NC_134696.1, read on the forward strand.
GCCGAATACCATCACATCAACCTAATGAGCAAACAAGGATGGACCTAGATGATTCATAGTCTGATTGATCTACGGGACCGCGATGGAGCACTGGGTTATAGTCGATATCCGGCATATATTCTTTCACTTGACCCAAGTGTCAGGCAGCAGACTGTAAAGCTCGATTTAGAAGAAGGTCAAATCTCGATTCAGGCTGCGGATAGAAAGTTCATCGATCCACGTGACCTACATATCATTAAATATTTAACAAGTTCATATGTTAGATCACTGCAGCAAGGGATACAAGAGACCCAGCAATTTACACCGTGTTCAATCATGTTAAAAGAACAACATGGGACATGTATGTGGACGGCGGTCGTGTAAAGTATTTACTAAACTAACCTCAGTATTAAAGTGACGAATGATGGAGCCAAAATGACCGATGATTTTTACACTCCATTTCATCTATGTAAACTGTATAGCGCTAATTCTAGTAATAGTTTTGGATCGGTTTGACTGTATCCGGTATCGTTCCATCGCTAACGTCCATAGGGACCTTCCTAAAAGAGGTCAACAACCAACTCAAGCATTTAAAGTACGTCTCCACTTTTGGATGAGCTTTGCTAAAATATTAGAGAATTAATCATAGCTTCTTGGCCGCAAGAATGGGTGAACCAAACACAAGGCAGCCGATGGGAATTCAGAACCCTGTGACCCTCGTACATATCAGGACATGGCTATTGATGGAGGTTTAGAGACGGTCTATGGAAAACAAGATTTAGCTAATTGCTGGGCTGAGGAGATGTGATGGGAAATTTGAATGCCATACCCTCTGATACAATAGGAATAACTCAGCTTGCTGCAGGAGCAATTCCGCAAACTACTTTGTAACTTTAAATACTTTAGCCAAAGTTTCCCAAAAAGGGGAGGTACACCTTAAAGGGAGTCTGAAATGTGCCTATCAAAGCATCAGCACAGTAATATAGTGTAGCCTCACCCGAATATAACGCGGTTTTCATTTTTCAGCCGCTGCTCCAAACTGCTCTACCTTCTATCCCCAGTCCGACCCTCCCTTCCTTCTTTGATTGACAGGGCCAGGCAGTGTAGAAGCCGTGATCACGCCTGGCCCCGTATTCTCCATGAACGCGCCCACGACCCGGCTTCCGAATTGGCACAAGGGCAATTTCTGGTGATAGACTCCCTTTAAAAGCAATGTTTCAGGGGAAAATGGAGCACAGAGGGATATCTATGTCCAAAATAAGTGATATGGATATAATAGATTCGAGTCAATAATATGACACACAGGTCTGGTTTTAGGACAAGCTCTTAAGGTCCTTTTACACGGACCAATGAGCGGGCAAACGCTTTGGTCATTGGCTGGTCTGCTCGCTTACACGGCCAATAAAATGGCTGCTAGTCATCATCACATCTCCCAGTGGGGTGTGAGAAACGTATGGGGACGAACTATCATAGAAACGATCGCTCATCACCATAAATAACCAATCATTGATCCTTGTGAAAGGAGCAAACGAGCGCCAATCAAAGAGCTTTCTCATTAATCGGCACTCGTTTGCACAGCCTATATTTGCCGGTGTAGAAGGATTCTTAGGCCCCATGCACACGAACGTGTTTTTGCGGCCGCAATTCACCCGAAATTCCATGGGAGAATTGTGGCCCCATTCATGCCTATGTGGCCATGCACACGACCGTGGTTTCCACGGTCCGTGCATGGCCCAGGAACCTGGACCGCAGAAAGAACGGGCAAGTCTTATTAAGGCCGTGTTCTGCGGTCCAGGCTCGTAGCAAATAATGGCCGCGGCCATGTGAACGGCCCGTGATTTGCGGGCGGCTAGCGGGTGACACTCCGCCCCTGGCCGACCCGAAAATCAAGTCCGTGCACATGGCTACGGTCGTGTGCATGAGGCCTTAATCTGGGGGCACATGGAGACTTTTTGTACGGAAGCACAAATTTCCAACGTTAACAGTGTTGTCCAGGATTACAAAAAGGGATCAGCTTGTTTTTCAGAAATAGCATCACGTCTGACCGTAGCATCACGTCTGACCGTAGCATCACGTCTGACCGTAGCATCACGTCTGACCGTAGCATCACGTCTGACCGTAGCATCACGTCTGACCGTAGCATCACGTCTGACCGTAGCATCACGTCTGACCGCTGTGTCTGGTATTACAATTCAACTCTATTCAAGTGAATGAGGCTGAACTGCAATACCAGTAAGGGCCCGTACGTTTGTATGAGTTCCGTATTACAGCTCTGTACAACCCGGAGGACGTAGCGGTGTACATGAGCATTACCATTGTAAAATTACTATATTTGAAATCCCTTTATGCCTATGTGCGCCAGCCGAGTCCCGTCAGTGATCCGTGGAAAGATAGGACATGTCCATCCTGTCCTTGGATCGGAGAATAGGGTCGGTTTTATCACACCCGATTCACCCGCTAAAGTGAATGGGTCCATGAAGACTATCGGATGCTGTTAAAAACGACCCGAGAGGCACATCGTTCGTGTGCAGGAGGGCTTAGGGGTTAGTTGTTTTACAAAGCTACCACACAATATGGTGGCAGAATCCCGGAGCCTATGTCCTATAACATTAGATTTATATATATATATTTCTAGTGGAGTAGTGGGGGGGTTGGTTTTGTATACATGCATGTGAAGGTGGTATCGGCATGTGCCATGCCAGATCCCAAAAAATTAACCCTTTCCTGTAACCCTGCGCAGCGCATCTGAGAACAGGAGAAGAGAATCTTTGGAACAGACAACAAGCCCCTGCGACCTTAAACCTCATCTCCTGTGTCTTGTATCAATAAATTAGAAGCTTCTGTTCTGGCATTGCCTAGATGTATACCTTTCACTCTCAATTACGTGAGAGCAAAGACGTGAGAAACCCAATGCTTGCGTTGACAGAGGGCATGAAGGGGTTAACTTGATCATTCTTGTTGTTACAAGAAAAAAAAAACGAAAAAAAAAAACATGAACGGAACCCTGATGCAGATGTGAACGAAGCCTTACTAGATCACAGCTGATCGCCGGGAACGTCAGCAATGAGACTTTGTGATCAGTTTATTGTCAAGTGATCCTTCTAACACGTTGTATTGTCCAAAGCGGAGAACCCCTTTAATGAAGCCATTAAGAGATCTGCTGTGAAACAGATCCTAACGAATCCTGAAGGAGCCCTTTCATTTATAATGGGTTCGTCAGGTTTCAATTTTGTTTGACGGCAAGAATATCGCTGCAGACAGCAGTAGACTAGCGGCAGTGTGAACATGGCCAAGACAGTATCAGGAATATATTTCCTACAAACACGTCTTCACGTGTCTGGGCCCCCGTGGAGACCATCAAGTTCTTTATATTTGTTGCGGTTTTAACGTTTGTAGAACGTTTTACAGTCTTTTGTGAGGCTTTTGAAATACTTTGTTTCCACCTTTTCTTTTAGGTTAGTATGCGTCGTTTTAAAGCAGCAATTACAATTTTCCCTGTCCCCTGGCAAGCTCACGCTGGGACGGTGCATGTAAGCAGTTTCAGACATTTTAATACTCCCTGGCGATAAATCTAGGACCCCCCCCCCCTTCTCCTCTCTACAAATGAGTGGCGCAGTATTCCTTTCTAAGCTGTAATTTATGGTGTATATAAAATTCTATAGAGTAGTTGTGCATCCTTCTGTGGGAAGGTTTAAATTTTTACTGTTTCAAGCTGTTAATTTTTCCATTTAAATATAGCCTTCTGTTTATGTCAACCGCGCCAAGAACATGCCAGGGACTGTTAGCAGACACGAGAGACGAACTCCGTCCCGGAGGCAGAGAAGAAGAAACATCTCAGACGAGGGCGAGGGTCCCAGTCAAGAAGCTTTAACGTATAGACGGGAGAAATATAACTTCACCGAATTGTAGAAGAATTCAAAAACACGAGATGTTTTTGTCACGGGAGACAACAAAAAAGTTTTACCCTCACGGAACAAACTAAAATGGAAGTCTGCCGGTAGATGTAGTGGCCGTACAGCTGTAGTGTGCTGCGCGACCGCGAAAACCACACACGGTTTTACTGCAATTTGCTACGGTTTGTGGCACGCTACCACCGCACGGTCACTACGTGTACAGACGCCCTTAGGGTGTATTCAGACAGTGCAGTAATTTTTCTGCAATTTCAGTAGGTGCGCCAAAGCCAACATGACCACTACGTCTGAATATACCATAAAGAAAACTATCCTAATGATCGGCAGCTGCTGGTACGGCTATAATTAATCAATATAACGACCAGAGATATAGATACTGATAGAAGATGTAGAAGTTGTCTCCGCCTTTAAAAAAAAAAAAAAAAATCGGAGAAGAGCCCCTCAACATATAAACGCAGCGGTACAATGGTCACTGGTCCGTCTTACTAAAAGCCGCAGCGCGTGAAGCACGTACCCCATACGCAAGGAAATTTGAACATTTCTTAAGCAATAAAGTTATTTAGGAAACTTGTTAAAAGGGTCTTCGTCTGTATCACACAATTCGGTTTATTCAGGTGTTGCAACAAATTCCATTGGTTTGCCACAATTTTGGTAAAATTTAATGAAAATTGCAGCAAAAACACATGAATTGATTGCAAGGTGCAGATAGACCCAAAGGGCTTGGAGATCATTATAGAGCAGAACATTTCCTTGCATCATATGGACATTAAGATCTCTTGCACACGACCGTTGTGCCACTCGGTCCGTTTTTACGGCATCCGAGTGGCACCCGTCACTTTAGCGGGTGAATCGGGTCCGTGAAAAGTGGTCCAAGTCTCCGATGCGATCATGTGCATGAGGCGTTAGGGATTTCAGTAGGTGCTGTCCATTACATGATTTCCCCTGATTGGAGGGGGATCCAGCAGCGGGAATCACTGTACAAGGGTTGGCAATAGCCAAAGTTCAGTTCTAAGATCTCAGATCTGTTGGTCTAGGGAGCCATATTACAAGGAGTTCTGGTTGGAGAACTAAATCCTGAAAAAAGGCCAGTCAAGCAAACTAAGCGGCTCCATACTTAACCATAGTTTAAACTTCGCTTTGCAGTGATGGCGAGCTGATCCGGTAGGGGGCTTAGATCTGAATACATTGGGAGTGACCACATATTAAAGGGGTTTGCCCATCAGGGGACATTTATTGCTTATATAATTTTTTGGGAAAAATCTGAAAAGTTGTTTTTGTTTTTTTTTCAACTTTTAGTTATTTTAATGTTATGAATTTTTGTTTTTACTTTTTATGTCTCCCCAGGGGACTCTACCATGCGATATGTATTGCCTTTATCTATGCTCTACTATTAATCTCTGGCAAGGCTTAAAGGGTTATTCCCAACTAAGGCCTAATTCATAAAACTTGTGATATACAGTCCGAATGTTGGCAGTATTTCCCGGACCGAACACAGTGCAGAGAGGAACTCTACTAGCATCATAGTTATGTACGACACTAGGAGTCCCTGCCTCGCTGCAGGAAAACGGTCCCGTACTGTAATCATGTTTTCAGCGCGGGACAGTAGTTCCGCGGGGAGGCAAGGACTCCGAGCGTCATACATAACTATGATACTAGGAGCCCGGCTCTCTGCAGTATGTTCGGTCTGGGAAATGCGGCCGTCATGCGGACTGTATATCACGGACCGAACACGCTTGTGTGAATTAGGCCCTAGACATTGAAGGGATATTCACAGAATATGCCATAAATGTCAGATAGATGCGGGTCCCACCCCCTAAACTCCCATTCTACCTTTTGCAGCTCCGCGCTGCCTCCAGGGCCACTTCCGGATCACATGGTCGAAAATTACGAAAACAGCGTAGCTCGCGGTATCCGTAACGCCCATAGAAGTGAATGGCAGTTACGGAATCAGTGTAGTACGCAAGCTACGCCATTTCTGTAGCCGTCATTCACTTCTATGGGAGTTACGGAAGCAGCGTAGCAAGCGAGCTACGTCATTTCCATAATTTCCAACCATGTAATCAGGAAGTGGCCCTGGAGGCAGTGCGGAGCTGAAAATGTAGAACGGGGGTTTAGGGGGCCCGTTCTAGTGATAGGTGCAGGTCCCAGAGCACTTTACATCACTCACTTTAGTTGTCAATCTATTCCCACATTACTCAACATGTTGCACAAAATGCCATAAAACTGTATGTTGCATCAGTCGTCACAGGTGCAGATTTTTTGAGAAGTTTGCTCTGTTTATGGGGGCATCAACACGCAACCCAGTAATACACAAACCCATACCATCAACTTCTACCGTTATGAATACAATGTTATAGATGACACGATTACAGGGAACACTTGGCTCTTTGCATGGTTGGACGTAGTCTTGGAGTGTCCTACTGTCTCATCCCCAGATATATATGTAGGCTTAGTCCCAGTTCTGGGTGTATGTGCAGAGTAGGTCCCCACCTATCTAGGACGCCTTGTCGTGGCAGGTGGGCTCACACAATTTGATCAAAATGTGCGCTAGGAACCTCCCAATTGTAAGTAGATTTAGCAGTAATGTATATTTACTTATATTTTCTGGTTTAGGTTACATTGGTGTTCGCAGCGTGCGGTCGCCATTTTTTTGTGTGCTTCTGCCTTTAAGTGGCAACCAAGGAATCAAATATGGAGGAAAGACGCTTCAGTGTGAATAGACCAGATATAGTAAATCATAGATTTTGCGGTCATACTTAGCGGAGCGGGCACATAAAATGTAAAATCCCTGTAAAGTGGGTGATGCTGCCAAGAGTTAATCCAAGGAGCTCGGAGAGGAGGGGGAGTGAATGTTACCTGTCCCACTGAGTATTCAGTCTTCGGCTCACATTATTGTCTTTACGGCTCATAGGAGGATACTATAGGACTCTAATTGATTAAATCGGCCAAGCATTGGAAACTAGGTTCTTGCACTAAGTTTCACGCCTCAGGGTGTTATTTTTTTTATTTCTTAAAGCCTGAATCCAATATTCCAAGATGAAAATAATGCTGCGGGGGGGCTTTTCCATAAACACCACCAGGGTTCATTACTCTAGTCATCTTTTCTGTGACATGAAATACCGGCAACTTTCCTATGTGTCCGTTTATGTGACCTATCAGAAAAGCAGTCGGCACAATGATCTCGCTGTGCACACGCAGACATCATTTACAGACACGGGCTGGTGAAATGAGCGGCTCAATATAAGTGTCGCTTGATGACTGCAGCTACTGTACGAGCCAAAAACATCTAGAACGTTCTCCGTCTGCATCCTGTTGTGTTGCAATTAACCTGTTCATGTCCAGACTTTCCCGTAATGAGCCTTCTAATCGGCCTCCGTGGGGTGACGGAGAAGACTTAGTAAAGTCTAAGCGCACGGACACGTTGGCCTCTCTCCATACTCTTGATGTGGAGCTCGGAGTTACACCAGACAGGACTTGCACCCTTTGTTTCCTGTTTGGAGAGCTCAGCAGTTAGCGAGGCGAGTGATCCCAACAAGACCGTCTTTGTATTAATCCAATTAATGATTTAACGCAGCCGACGTATGTCAAGGAAGTTTGTCTTAATAATTGTGTATTTAACACGGTTTCTATGTCAATGACACACTGTGCGGTGCCCTGTCCATCCAACGGTCCCATTCTTTCCATGTGACATTTTCTTGCTGAGCTACGTCTGCCGGCGCAGGATGGGGACTGACGGGAGTTTTAATTGGCCGGCGCGCTGCACATCCAGTGTAAAAAGGAATCTGTCGTCGTAGAGAAATATTGAGAAGTCTCTTCTATCCAGGTAATACGAGCCGGTGTTTTCATTTGTGCTTTTGAGATGACGACTGTAAGAGCGGCAGCTAGGTATAGTCCGTCCATCTGTCATGGCGAAACATTGGTTTTTGAAGAGACTAATTAGAAAATAAATTGCGCTGGTCAAATCACATGTATTTTATACGTTGAATAGACGTGACCTGAACAGAACAAAACCAGGTTACTATATGTGACGCCTATGCAGGACGTGAAGCACGAAGAAGCATCGGAACCCTTTGGAGACTCCGTCAACATTCATTCTTCGATTGGCAAATTCCAAGAGCCGTAACTTTTTTATTTTTCCATCTACACAGCAGTATCGGGGCTTTTACTGGGACCAGACGTGGTTTTCAATGGTACCATATAATGTACTGGGAAGCGGAAACAAAATTCTGTGTGGGGTGGAATGGGACAAAAAACAGCGATTCCTCCATTGTTCTTTGGGTTGCATTTTTATGGCGTTCACTGTGCAGCCAAAACAACGTTAGCTTTATTCTGCGGGTCAATGCGGTTACGACGATACCAAATTTATCTAGCTTTTTTTTCAGAATGTTCATTTAGAATTAGTCGCCGTATTCGGACAGCCATAACTTTTTTATTTTTCTGTCGATGGAGGTGTGAGGACTTGTTTTTTTGCGGGACGAGTTGTAGTTTTTATGGGTACATGCAACTTTTTGACCACTGTTTATTACATTTTTTTAGAGAAGCGAGGGGACCAAAGAAACACAACAAAAAAAAACAAAAAACAGCAATGCTTGTATTGTGATTTTATTTTCCTATGGCGTTTAACCGACGGGTTAAATAATGTGATATTTTACTAGTTCAGACTTTTTATGGATGATGCGATACCAGTTTTTATTTTTATGTTATTAAACATTTTTAATTCCCCCTATTGGACTTTACCATGCGATATGTATTGCCTTCATCTGTGCTCTACTATCAATCCTGGTCTCTGGCAAAGCTTAAAGTGTAGCTAAATGTTTGACAAACTTCTGACATGTCATGGTGACCTGTCAGAAGTTTGGACTGGTGGGGGTCCGAGCACTGAGACCCCCACCAATCGCTAGAACGAAGCAGCAGAAGGTCTCGTGTGAGCGCTCAGCTGCTTCGTTTCTGTTCGGCTTTTTCCGGAACTAAATGTATCGGAGTACTGGCTCATAGGTCATAGGCTTTGTATTGAGTCCGTCCTCCGATACATTTATTTCCAGAAAAAGCCGAACTGACACGAAGCAGCTGAGCGCTCACAAGAGCACTTCAGCTGCTTCGTTCTAGCGATTGGTGGGGGTCTCAGTGCTCGGACCCCCATTAATCCAAACTTCTGACATGTCACTATGACATGTCAGAAGTTTGTCAAACGTTTGGCTACACTTTAAAGGGTTATTCCGAACTTAGATATTTAGAGCATATCCACAAGACATGCCATAATTGTCAGATAGATGCGGGTTCTAACTCTGAGACTCTCACCTATATCGAGAATTGGGGTCACCAGGCAAAATGGGGGGGTTGGATGACCCCTGTTCTCGATATAGGTGTGGAACCAAGAGGGGGGGGGGGGTGAGCGATCGGGAAAAGAGGAGGCGCTCTCCCTCTGTCTAACCGCTGAGATGCCGCAGTCACTATTGACCGCGCCATCTGAAAGGTTAAATAACTGGGATAAGTGTAATCTCCGATCCTGGCGGGGGTCAGCGGTTTGAAACAACCAGCATCCGCCGCGTATGTCCAAGGCTCAGCTCCTGAGCCCACAACTTCTTGGGTTAGTGCAGATCAGAAGTAAATGTACATCGCTAAGGGGTTAATATAAAAAAAAATGCTATGAATATAACAATTGTCATAGAGTTGTGTGGTGTAATTCACACGAATACTAGGATATGAAAAAGACCCTCCGTTACATTGCGTTAACGAGGCTTTGGCTTCTGATGTAACAGGTTAACAAAAATTTACAGTGAAAAAAAAAATACGAATAAAACCAAACTTTGGCACATTTGAATAGAAGTCAATTCTATAAAACAAAATCCCTATGGTCATAATAACAGAAAAGCATTGTACTGAACAAGTCGGGGACCGCAGCTGCCGTCACGTAAAACAAACATGGTCGCACTGTGGTAACACTGTTGTTCTGCAATGTCGGAGCCCTGGGATTAATCGTATCTTTGTTGAGTTTGGATGTGGTTAGATCCCAGTCCAAAAAACACGAGCAATTTCATTCATCCCAGTCCAAAAAACCCCCCGCAGTTACAGCATGGAGGTGCTCTCTAAAATACCGGGGAATGAATGGCTTTATCAGAAGCTCTAGAACATCAGCACCGCTGCACGGGTCTCTCCTCCAGGTAGAGTGCGGCAGATTCATCCTCGGGGTGCAGGCGGTGTTAATGAATCCGCTGGGGTCTGAAAACGACGACGTCAGTACTCGGGCTTGTTTTCCGGTCCGGTGTCAAATAAAGTGGCAAAGTGCCGAACGCCATATTTTTCAATGTATTTGTGCCCGAAAACTGCCGTAAACACATCTGCCCTATTGAACTTAACGGAATCAGAGCGGTAGAGAAGTCAGGCGATCAATAGAATACAGGCTGATCTATGAGAGTTATTTGCTGAGCTTAAGGCCCCATGCACACGACCGTATTTTCCACCCATCTGTAAATACGGATCCGTCGTCATTTATAGTTCTCTGTAAATCTGCATATACGGAAGGGTTACGTAAATATGGTCCGTAGTGCATTCGTATTTACGGATCCACTAAAAAAACCTGCGGAATCTAGGGTGATCCCCTGGCGTCGCATAGCAAAACGCCATGTTATCCGTAATTACGGAAGTGCCCATAGACTTCTATGAAGAGTCCGTGCTGTAATTACGGACAAAAAAAAAAGGACATGTTCTATAATTTCTACGGCACGGACACCCATCCGTAAAAATACAGAAAGGTCCCCGTAGCTCATAGAAATGAATGGGTCCGTAATTCCGGATGAAAAATACGGTCCTGTGCACCGGGCCTTAGGCTGAGTTCCCACACGTCACGGATATAGTTGCGGTTTTGACGCGGATCTCACGCTTTGCATCGCAAACGGTAAAATCGGCATTTAAAATCTGCGACGTGGGAAAATGAAAGGGTTCTTCATTGCAAAGTTGTGGCGTATCGCTAAGATTTTCCATCATTTACTGGTCAATGGGGATCCGACCCCTGGGACCTCCACGGATCACTAAAACAAAGGGACCTCCACCGATCACTAAAACAAATGGACCTCCACCGATCACTAAAACAAAGGGACCTCCACCTATCACTAAAACAAAGGGACCTCCACCTATCACTAAAACAAAAGGGACCTCCACCGATCACTAAAACAAAGGGACCTCCACCGATCACTAAAACAAAGGGTCCAATTTACTAGTAAACACATTGGCCCCTACGCTCTGCTGACTTGTCTGTTCTAGTAAATACTTGTTTTCCCCATAAAACAATTCTGGAGCATCTTTTATTAAATCTCTGCATTGTGCTGTTCCTCTGTTATGCCTCCTGGAAATATGAATACATTGACAACCGAGTGTTACTATTCCACACGTAACTCAAACGTTCCCCTACGACACATTGATATATACCTATATTCTCAGCAGAGGCATAAACATAGTCAGAATCTGGTACACTGTGCAAGTTCCAGAACGCAAAGTGATTTATATCATCCCTTTATTTCACCTCGTTATAAATAATGCACATAAATTCTTCGTAAACTTCATCTGGCTGGAAATCAATGTAAAAACGATCATATATTATTATAACAATCCCGATTATATTATAATCGTTACATACCATTGTTAGGTCTATGGGACAAAAAAAACGATTAGTCCAAAAGCAAAGAAAATCCTAAGATCGAAGCCGTTTTGGGGGTAAAGAAAGAAAATTTGTTGTAAAATTTACGACTTCGAGTCCTTCACCAACTTTGGAAAGGGATGAGAAATGTGGGCGCGGTCTCCAAGGAAACTTATTCTAGATCACATCCGAGTGACAGCCGTGCTTTACACGGCCCCATAAACTTCTATGGGAGCCGTGCGGCCGGGAGAACGGACGAAAATAGGGCATGCTCCATTTTTTGACGGCCCGGTTCACCGGACCATCAAAAGAATCGGCCGTGTGAATAGCCCCATTTGGGGTCTATTGGTCCTACTGCGGCATGTGATGGCCGTTCAAAAAAACATCCGTCACACGGCCGGGAATCCCTGCCGTGTGAATAGGGCCCTACAGGATGTATAATGAGAGTCTGTGAAACGAGAGCTCGGGACTCTCTATTATGAGGAATGTAAGTAACGCTTTGTCAGGGGAGAGAATATCTGGGCATTTGAGGATGTTTAGTATGGGGCCCTGATGAGGGTTTGTATCACTTTCACCAGTAACGTTTATTTTCCCTATGCAAAAAGGACGAGCGCCTGAAATAGTAGTCAGAACTGCGGCATCATGCATAAATAATTATCCACATGTTCTCCGTCTGCCCTTTCTACTCGGACGTTTTTCTCAAAGTGTTAAATATTCCGTCGGTGGAAATGGCCCTACACCTCAGGGCTCTGCGCTGGGTCAGATGACTCGTCACATTTATCCGAGGACCCGTCTGGAGGGAGGCAGCTGTTTTCATCAGCTGTTCTTGTTGTAGTGCCGACCCTCCCGATGACCCACGGGAGGGGGGGGGGGCATAACATGACACCAGCGAATCTGTACGGCGGCTAATATTACAAATGAAAGTTTTATAAACGAGACAGGGTGCACTTCAACAAATCTGCACGTGGAGGGTTTTTTTGTAGTTCGTTTCCCATGTGACTGACATTTTGTACAACAAAACTCCTTCTCCAGAGACCTGAAGGATTGATAGATCGTGCCGGGTACAGGTCATCATCCCCGCTTATTTTTTGATGTTTTTTTTATAACTCTCCTAACTGAGTACAACAACGATTAATAATAGCAAACTTTGTTTCCTTTTGGTTTGCTTGAAGCTTATTGGGAAATAAAAAAGTTAAAGGGCTGCCCAGATTCTAGTAAATAGTCTAAAGTGTAACTAAACTTTTTTAAAAAGTTTTGATATGTCATAGTGACAGGTCAGAAGTTTTGATCAGTGGAGGACCAAGCATGGAGACCCCCAGTGATTGCTAAAACTAAGCGGTACAAGTGCTCGGACGTGCGTTGTGCCGTTTCATTTCTCATCGGCTTTCCTCGGAAAGCTAAGTGAGCGGTGTACGGACTCGAGACCGGCTTTTCTCAGTGTTATACTGGTTCAATAGAAGATCAGAACTAAACGGCGCAGTGCCCACCCGTGCGCTTCTGCTGCTTCGTTTTAGCGATCAGTAGGGGTCTCAGTGCTTGGACCGCCAGCGATCAAAACTTCTGACATGTCAAAAGTTTTAAAAAGTTTACTTACACTTTAATAGTCAGCAATCATCAATGTCAAATCATGTGTATTGTTTTCCATACCTGCGCAGTTTCTTCACTCTGGAGCTTGTTTCGTAGATCTACACAAACATCGCTTGTGTCTTGTATCCAAGGGGGATATCCAAGTTTGTACATGGATGGAGGGGGATGACATAATACAGTTCCTTAAGAATGGGTTCCCATGGGACGGATAAGCTGCATAAAAATCACGCAGAGTGTCCGACCTGGAACCCGCAAGACATTCCGGTGGAAAAATCGCACCGGTTCGATTTTTCCAACGGAAATTCCGCTGCGGAGGAAAGCCGTTCATACTTACCCCCTTCCTCTTCTGACATCTGCTCCGGCCTCCCTGGATGACGTTTCAGGCCATGTGACGCTGCAGCCTCTGATTGGCTGCAGCGGTTACATGGGATGCAACGTCACCCCAGGAGGCCGGACTGCAGGAAGAAGGAGGGCGTTCTGGGTAAGTATGACTTTTTTAGCTTTTTGTTGCGGGTTTAGCATCCCCATTGAAATCAAGGGGGAAAATCCGCAACGGAAATTCAACAAAAATGAAGCATAAATTGACAAGCTGCGGAATTCAATTCTGCACCGGAGGTCAAGTTATTAACGTCTACGCTGCATTTTTTTTCCCGCCGGCTGGGGATGGGATTTTCTAAATCTCTTCCACTTTGCTGCTACTGTAAACGCTGCAGAATTTCCGCACACAACTCTGTTATGGAAAATCCGCAGCATTTACGTTACGTGGGAACCCGGCCTAAGGGTGTGTTCACACGTCGCAGTTTATGCAGCAATTTTTGCAAAACTGGAAATCTGCTCTGATTTGGCAAATATCTCACCAAATAAACGTGATTAGATTGCAACGTGTGGACACACCCCAATATAGAACAAGTGCCCATTATACAACGTGTAGAAGGTTTAGAGCAGGTGCAACTCTCTCATTTTTACCTTTGGTTGGAGGATTTCTTTGTCCTCTGATGCCGATCACTAATGACTCTCAGGAAAACAGATCCTCGGCGCTGTAGATTCAAAGAGAAAAATGACATGAGAAATACAAGGGAACGCAGCAACTCCAAATACTGGGGGGAATGAAAAAATAACTGGTTAACGAAACTAAATGCATAGGAAATATATTAACCCCTTGAATACGACCAATTTTTGTTTTTCAATCTTGCATTTAAAAAGCCATAACAGTGGTATATGTGCAGCAGGTGTCGCAAAGGGGTTAAAATGGCATATAAATGGGGCACACGGGGGCAGATGTATTAGGGTCAGTTCACATAGTTTTTTGGCACTGATTTTGACGTGGAAACTGCACCAAAAAATGGCCGAAATGGTCCCCCATTAATTCCAATGGGAGGGAGAAGCGTTTTTTTTTTGCCCCGGGCGACTTTGGCCACTCGTGGAACAAAAGCAGCATGTTCTTTCTTGCCGTTGTTCCCACCTCTCTGACCTTCTGATTGGCTTTCCTCGAAGCGGTGTGCGGGCTGAATAGAAAGTCTATGAGTCCGTACACCGCTCGCACGGCTTTCCGAGGAAAGCAAATCAGAAACGAGGCGGCACCGAACTTCTGCAGCTCCGTTTTAGCGATCATAGGTGGTCTCAGGGCTCGGACCCCCACCGATCTAAACATCCGTTGCGGATTTCCTGAGGAGCTGATCGCATTTTAGCCCCATTTAAGAAGGCTAATCTGCATGTGGCTACCGGACGTGACTTTCTTGCGGAAACATCCTGAAAAAGTGACATCACTTTTTTTCTTTCTTCTGCAACGTGGTTTTCAACTACTTGGGGTGCTGTCCCATTAAAATTACTGGGATGTTCTTTGTAATTGGTTTTCTTGCCAAAATTTGCAGTGTGAACACGGACATACACTGCTTCTAGGAATCCCAGCCACTTGTCGTAAGAAAGGACATAAAACCATTAATGTTATGGAAATATCTATTCATATATACATTGAGACAAGTGCACAGGTCAGGGGGTTATTGCATTGTACTATCTGCAGTTTATACTTCCACCTCTCTATGGTACGTGACTGCAGCGCCTCTATAATAACCCCACCTCTCTATGGTACGTGACTGCAGCGCCTCTATAATAACCCCACCTCTCTATGGTACGTGACTGCAGCGCCTCTATAATAACTCCACCTCTCTATGGTACGTGACTGCAGCGCCTCTATAATAACTCCACCTCTCTATGGTACGTGACTGCAGCGCCTCTATAATAACCCCACCTCTCTATGGTACGTGACTGCAGCGCCTCTATAATAACCCCACCTCTCTATGGTACGTGACTGCAGCGCCTCTATAATAACCCCACCTCTCTATGGTACGTGACTGCAGCGCCTCTATAATAACCCCACCTCTCTATGGTACGTGACTGCAGCGCCTCTATAATAACTCCACCTCTCTATGGTACGTGACTGCAGCGCCTCTATAATAACCCCAACTCTCTATGGTACGTGACTGCAGCGCCTTTATAATAACTCCACCTCTCTATGGTACGTGACTAGAGCGCCTCTATAATAACTCCACCTCTCTATGGTACGTGACTGCAGCGCCTCTATAATAACTCCACCTCTCTATGGTACATGACTGCAGCACCTCTATAATAACTCCACCTCTCTATGGTACGTGACTGCAGCGCCTCTATAATAACTCCACCTCTCTATGGTACGTGACTAGAGCGCCTCTATAATAACTCCACCTCTCTATGGTACGTGACTAGAGCACCTCTATAATAACTCCACCTCTCTATGGTACGTGACTGCAGCGCCTCTATAATAACTCCACCTCTCTATGGTACGTGACTGCAGCGCCTCTATAATAACCCCACCTCTCTATGGTACGTGACTAGAGCGCCTCTATAATAACTCCACCTCTCTATGGTAGGTGACTGCAGCGCCTCTATAATAACCCCAACTCTCTATGGTACGTGACTGCAGCGCCTCTATAATAACCCCACCTCTCTATGGTACGTGACTGCAGCGCCTCTATAATAACCCCACCTCTCTATGGTACGTGACTGCAGCGCCTCTATAATAACTCCACCTCTCTATGGTACGTGACTGCAGCGCCTCTATAATAACCCCACCTCTCTATGGTACGTGACTGCAGCGCCTCTATAATAACCCCACCTCTCTATGGTACGTGACTGCAGCGCCTCTATAATAACTCCACCTCTCTATGGTACGTGACTGTAGCGCCTCTATAATAACCCCACCTCTCTATGGTACGTGACTGCAGCGCCTCTATAATAACCCCACCTCTCTATGGTACGTGACTGCAGCGCCTCTATAATAACCCCACCTCTCTATGGTACGTGACTGCAGCGCCTCTATAATAACCCCACCTCTCTATGGTACGTGACTGCAGCGCCTCTATAATAACCCCACCTCTCTATGGTACGTGACTGCAGCGCCTCTATAATAACCCCAACTCTCTATGGTACGTGACTGCAGCGCCTCTATAATAACCCCACCTCTCTATGGTACGTGACTGCAGCGCCTCTATAATAACCCCACCTCTCTATGGTACGTGACTGCAGCGCCTCTATAATAACCCCACCTCTCTATGGTACGTGACTGCAGCGCCTCTATAATAACTCCACCTCTCTATGGTACGTGACTGCAGCGCCTCTATAATAACTCCACCTCTCTATGGTACGTGACTGCAGCGCCTCTATAATAACCCCACCTCTCTATGGTACGTGACTGCAGCGCCTCTATAATAACTCCACCTCTCTATGGTACGTGACTGCAGCGCCTCTATAATAACTCCACCTCTCTATGGTACGTGACTGCAGCTCCTCCATACTTACTAATGACAGTGTATGACGTCAACAAACCAAGCCCGCCTTTTCGGTCTCCCTAGCAACCGCACAAAGCCAAAACAGTCAATCAATGTGCAACACATGAAGTTTTACCCAAACCACCAATCAGCATGTAGGAGGTGGCTCCGCCCACCCTGTTTCTGCCTGAGCTGAGTTTGTGAGGAGAAGCGGCGGCCGCCTGTAGTCGGGCAGTGTCCTCTGTGGGTAGAGCTGGGGAGGTGTCGCCTGTAGTCGGGCAGTGAGAGCTGGGGAGGTGTCGCCTGTAGTCGGGCAGTGAGAGCTGGGGAGGTGTCGCCTGTAGTCGGGCAGTGTCCTCTGTGGGTAGAGCTGGGGAGGTGTCGCCTGTAGTCGGGCAGTGAGGGCTGGGGAGGTGTCGCCTGTAGTCGGGCAGTGAGGGCTGGGGAGGTGTCGCCTGTAGTCGGGCAGTGTCCTCTGTGGGTAGAGCTGGGGAGGTGTCGCCTGTAGTCGGGCAGTGAGGGCTGGGGAGGTGTCGCCTGTAGTCGGGCAGTGTCCTCTGTGGGTAGAGCTGGGGAGGTGTCGCCTGTAGTCGGGCAGTGTCCTCTGTGGGTAGAGCTGGGGAGGTGTCGCCTGTAGTCGGGCAGTGAGGGCTGGGGAGGTGTCGCCTGTAGTCGGGCAGTGTCCTCTGTGGGTAGAGCTGGGGAGGTGTCGCCTGTAGTCGGGCAGTGAGGGCTGGGGAGGTGTCGCCTGTAGTCGGGCAGTGTCCTCTGTGGGTAGAGCTGGGGAGGTGTCGCCTGTAGTCGGGCAGTGAGAGCTGGGGAGGTGTCGCCTGTAGTCGGGCAGTGAGAGCTGGGGAGGTGTCGCCTGTAGTCGGGCAGTGAGGGCTGGGGCGGTGTCATCTGTGGGCAATGCGGACTATCACTCATGTTACTGGGTTTCACTATGGGAATGTGTATTAGAATATGTGGCACGTGGGGGTTGAAGTGTTTAGTTGGGGGGTCAAGTTTTATATTTAGTTGATATGTCTGCAGCCAATCTGTGTGAAACATTCAGGGATTTCTTCTAGAAGGTAGATGCATCATGCATAAGCCAGAGTGCCCCCATAAAAGGTTACTGTTAAGAGTACCTCCATAGTAACACCTGGAGTGCCTCAAGAGTGTGGACATCACAAAACGACAGCCAGAGTGCCCCCGCAGTCAGTGATTACCAGAGTGCCTCCATAATGACACCCAGAGTGCCCCCACATTCAGTGACTAGTCAGCATGCTTTGTGTTTACAATACTCACCCCCTCCTCCACTCTGCTGTTAGTGGCAGTGCTGATCTTTGTAAGCCAATGATGTACAACCTGTGAACCCGCTCCAGCGATATGAAACTACAACTCCCAGCATGCACTGACCGTTTTTCACAACAGCTGCAGGTTGAACGCCACGAGATAAACACTCCTGGCAGACGGAGCGGCAGCTGTGGTGATGTTCAGCCTCTGGATGTAAATAAGGTGAGGACCCGTCTATCAATGTTGATGTAGCAGAGCTGAGCGTGACTCAGAATTCATTAACCTGGCGCACGCCGTTTGCTGAATATGGCGCCGCGGCCGATCTATGCCAAGTCGTATCTGCCGCAAATACATTGACCGCTCGTCCTCCTGGTATATAAGAAAGCGGCAGAACTTTTCATTACAACGTGAATAACTTTATCAAGCCCGACGTCGGCATACTGCTCCAATATAGCAGACCCGCAGCGGGTGTACGCCGTTACAAGACGCACGCCTGGAGTGAAGAAGCGCAGATGAGTGAAGAAGCGCAGGATGTGCCGGATGTTATTTATCACCTCCATACTGAACGAGTGGCAGAAAACATTCACAAATCTCTTGCACCGTGTACGGCCGCGTGTACGGGATGTATTCATACATTATAGACACATGGCGGGAGTTTATTAAGACTGGCGTTTCATACGCCCGTCTTAAAGGCGTTGTCCGGGCGTTTATTATTGATAGCCTATCTTTAGGATACGTCATCAATATCAGATTGGTGGCGGTCCGACTCTCCGCACCCCCACCGATCAGCTGATTAACGAGGATGTGGCGTTTATCGTTGCAGCTTTTTCCTAGTTTACCGGTGCACTTCCGTAGCGGCTGTGGTTGGGATTGCAGTTCCGGTTCCATTCAAGCGAATGGGTCAGAGCCGCAATCCCAAGCCCAGCCGCTACGGACGTTGTACCGTGCCTGGTAAACACTGTAGAGGCCTTGACGACGAACGCCGCGGCACCTCCAGTCAGCTGATCGGTGGGGGTAACAGGAGTCGAACCCCCACTAATCTGATATTTATGGCCTATTCTAAGGATAGGTCGTCAATAAAAATGCTCGGATGACCCCTTTAATCTAAAGAGCGCTGAAGTAAGTTGCGCCTAATATAGTAATTTATTCAATTCGGTGCGTTTCTGGCCGTTTGTGTGCCAGAAGGTCGAATCTACGCTAGCAATGAGCCGGTGTATAGTTGCGCTATAATTGACGCCAATTGCCAGGGTGAATTATAGTCCATTTGTTGGCTCACAGAAGACACCGCCCTTTTTCTCTATGCTCCACCCCATTTTTGGTAAAGTGGCGCAAGCGAAGTAAAAAAATATTTTATGCAAATTCCAACTTTTGCGCATCTGCACCATTTTCACCGCTGCACATCCGGCGCAGAACAACACGCGACCGTGTATTTGCGTCCGCAATTCATCCGCATTCATTTCGATGGGCCCATGCACACGACCGTGGTTTCCAAGTGACGTGCGTTGGCCGGGAGCCCAGACCGGTCCGGGCTACTTAGGCTAGATTTCCACGAGCGTGGGTAAACTGACCCACCTCCGATGTGCCCCTGTGCGGGTCCTGTTTTCACAGATCCCCATAGACTCGAGCCTATGGAGGGAGCGGTGAAAACGGAAGATAATGGGACAGGTTCAAACAACGGCCCCATTGAAATAAATGCGCCCCTGTGAATAAGGCCTTAGAGGTAATTAAAATCTTGTATGTGCACAGTCCGTGATTGCAGACGGCCCGCGGATGACACCCTGTGGCTGTCCGTGCATGAGGCCTAAGGCTGGGTTCACACGACCATGTTACGTCTGTAATTGACGGACGTATTTCGGCCGCAAGTCCCGGACCGAACACAGTGCAGGGAGCCGGGCTCCTATCATCATAGTTATGTACGATGCTAGGAGTCCCTGCCTCGCTGCAGGACAACTGTCCCGTACTGTAATCATGTTTTCAGTACGGGACAGTAGTTCCACGGAGAGGCAGGGACTCCTAGCATCGTACATAACTATGATGCTAGGAGCCCGGCTCCCTGCACTGAGTTCGGTCCGGGACTTGCGGCCGAAATACGTTCCGTCCATTACGTGTGAACCCAGCTTTAGGGTGTATTCAGATGATGCGGTTGAGGTGTTGTTAAAACCACAGAGCAATTTGATGCGTTTTTCGATGCGGTTGTGTTACTTTTTTTATCATAATTGTATTTGGAAACTGCTTCAAATTGTGGCAAAAATTCATTGTCTTCAGATGCTTTTAAAAACAAATGTAACTGCACCTTAACCGCAATGTGTGACTACAGCCTTGGACCTTATGGCTACGTGCACACTTTGCAGAAAATCCGCAGGTTAAACCCGCATTCACTAAAAATAGGTGCGTTTTTATGCTGCGGATTTTGGTGCGTTTTTTTTTTTATACCCAGTTAGATACAATTCGCAAGCAGAAGCGCAAGATAAATTGACATGTTGCAGATTGTGAAATACAGGTCAATTTATGTGCAGAAAAGATCTGCAAAGTGTAGATGAGATTTCCTGCAATCTTATTTACTTTTCTGGTGCTGTATTAGGGTACGTTCACGCCCGAAAAACGGCCGAAAAATCGGAAGCAGAAACAAACATCTGCCCATTGATTTCAATTGGAAAACGGCGTTCTGTTCCAACGGAGCGTTTTTCACTGCGTTTTTTTACGCGTAAAAAAACGACAGCGAAAAAGAAGTGCCAGGACCCTTCTTGGGACGTCTTTGGAGCCGTTTTCCATAGACTCTATGGGTATGTACACACGCTAGACTAAAAACGTCTTAAAATACGGAGCTGTTTTCTCTTGAAAATAGCTGCGTATTTTGAGACGTTTTTGACTCTGCGTGTGAACATAGCCGTACGCTGCGGATTTGCCGCACAAAAATAAGCCCAGCATATCCGCATGTAATAGGCATGGTGTGCGTTTGGCCTATATCTCCGCTGTCCATGCACCTTTGCCATCTGTTTTATGTTGCTCCAATAAATCTAAGATAAAAAACATGAAACTACTTTGCAAAAATTTGTATAATTTATCTTCCCGCTGACCCCGCTCTCTATCAAATCCTTGTTTTCCATTTTTCATTCTATTCGATGACTTGCAGGTGTCACTTCAGGTGGTTGGCGACTCCTCCAGTCCGGGCCGCTATGAGAGAGGTCAGAAAGGCGATGAAACGTCCGGCGCTCAGATCTCTGCGTCCTTTTATTACCACTTTAGTCTTATAGATTCCCTTATTGACATATATACAGCGGTCGCTGATCTCCCATCCCGTACAGGTGGCACTTCTAGAAATTCTGCATCGTAAAAGTTTGACGGACGTGTCCTAAGTTTTACTTTGGTCTGTTTTTAGACTTTACAACTCTTGTTATTCACAAGCCAGCCCTAATATCGGGAGTGGTTGTAGTTTGTATTTGTAATTTACCTCCATGCGTTGTTACTTCGTATCGTGCGCTAATTAATTCCCGTAACAGCTGCAAGATTTTCATTATTCCCTGTAATGGATTTTCAGATATAAATTGGTCACTTAGTTTTGTCTATTAGATGTAAACTGTCTCTGTCCTAAAATCTAAATACTCTTTGGAGAGAGAGGATATAACAGAACATATTGATCGCTGAGCCGCTCCGGGCACATATAGAACTATTACAACCAATTACGCATTTGTTTTATCTAATAATACATTTCCTCCTGGCGGTGACTTTTCTCAATGTTCTAGGTTTTTGTTGGGTCGTTGCAGATGTGACTCTCCGCAGACGCCATATTGTGGTGCTAATATTAACGTGAGCATCTTTAATATCATTTGATTTGCTGCCTAAAGGCCCTTTTACACCGGCCGATGCAGCGAGCGCCGATCAATGAGACATCACTGATCGGCGCTCGTTTGCTCCTGTCACACGGAGCTATGGATGGGGACGAGCGGTCGTTACTCTGATCGCTCGTCCCCATACATTATCATCATGTCATCAGCCCGTCGTCCTATTTACACACCAAGATGCGCTGCTAACAACGATAATATCTTTTAAAACAATACGACCGGCAGATGATTGGGTTGAGCGTTTTGCTCGTTCATCTGCTGATCGCTGCCCCGTTTGCAACGAGCCTTATATGAACACTCGTCTGCCCGATAATCTCCTGGTGTAACACCCCCTTTAGACGTCAGACTCTATTAAAAGTTACCTAGAACTGTATTCTACCAGATAACGTTTATCACCATCTGCTGGGACCCCCCCGGATGACTAGTATCCTCGCCAGCATCACTACGGTGAGGAGTTTGTATGGAGCGGCAGTCGAGACCGCGTGCTACTTCTCCATACAACTCTATGGGAGTCACAGACGGCCAAATGAGAGCGCGGTCCAACATTCTAGCAATTGGTGGGGGGTTCCAGCCGATAGGTGGTACATTTTATTTGCTGGAATACTTCTTTAAATTCTTCATTTCAGAATTGGAGTTGGACGTTTGGACTTCCATTGCCCTCCTGGGGAAACCCTACAACTACCATATCCCTACTATAAAAGAGAGAGCTGTTGCTGCCTTCAGGGGAACCCCTTACCAAAACCAAGGAAACGCTGGTTGAGAAAAACTGCCTTATGCATCATGCACACGACTGTTTCCGTTTTACGGACTGCAAAACACGGGTCCTGGTGGTTTCCGTGTTCTGTCCGTTTCCCAAATACTAGAATGCATGAGACGGACCACAAATAGAAGAATATGACCTGTTCTATAATTTGCGGAACGGACACGTGGATCCGCAAAAAAAACCGGATAAGACACTGAAGAAAACGCTTGTGTGCATGACCCTTGCAGAGATGACAGAGAGTGACGATCCAGAGGTGCAAATCTGCAGACATCGCCAGACTGGCGTTAAAAGCTGTTTTCTTTTTAATAACTTTTATCTGGCACATCAATTTGATACGTCCGAGTCTCGGTCCGCACGTTGCAATAAAACAAGTGGCAGAACAGTAAAAACTGCACCTTGTGATAAAACAAGTCAAACACGTTTTTAACATGCGTCACCTGCAAAAACCTCACGGGCAATAACCGCATTTTTGGCCGCGCGGAACAGTTCAGCAACGTGTGAAGCCAGCACAGAGCCTCTCAATGGGTGACGTTGTTGGACGGCCCATCGATCAGTCTGTATTTTAGGTGTCATTATAAAGGGGTTCACCCTGTTGTTTACTCACTATGAACGTTTTGTGTTACGTCTCGGACATTTGACTTGTTCTTGTGTTTCGCTTATTAAAAAACTCTTTGGCTCTTGAGAATGGACAGGCAATAACTCAGTCACCCACCTGTGCCCGCCGCTTTTATCAGCGCCTGCGGTTGCATTCAGATAAAGATGTGCCGTTTGTTTGGGCTCATATATTGCTGTTTATGGTAAGTTAAGACTAAGGCGCCATGCGCACGGCAGAGTCATTTTCAAGTCGTCTTTGTGCTGCTGTAGAGGCTCCGATATTTGGCGTATGTACGAAGATCATCTCCCCTCGATGCATGCAGTGACAGTGTGAACTACGTTGATATTTGTACTGAATCAAACAGAAAATCCTCTGTATGAAACTGTAAGGCTGGGTTCACACGACCTATTTTCAGACGTAATGGAGGCGTTTTACGCTTCGAATTACGTCTGAAAAAACGGCTCCAATACGTTGGCAAACATCTGCCCAATGCTTTCAATGGGCTTTACGATGTTCTGTGCCGACGACCTGTCATTTTACGCGTCGCTGTCAAAAGACGGCTCGTAAAATTACAGCCTCGTCAAAAGAAGTGCAGGACACTTCTTGGGACGTTTTTGGAGCCGTTTTCTCATTCAATGAAAACCGCTCCAAAAACGGGCGTAAAAAACGACACGAAAAACGCGAGTTGCTCAAAAAGCTTCTGAAAATCAGGGGTTGTTTTCCCTTGAAAACGGCTCCGTATTTTGAGAAGTTTTTGACTCTACGTGTGAACATAGCCTTAGCGTGCAGAATTACCGTAGAGGCCCCATGCACCTCTATGAGTGCTTTATAACGGCTCTGCACAAAACTTGTGCACGGGGCCTAATGCTGCCTGACTTCTCAGCTGAACTGTAACGTGTCTGATCACTGCCTTCATTGGTTTTTCTCTAAGGCTATGTGCACACACAAAATCAAAAACGTCTGAAAATACGGAGCTGTTTTCAAGGGAAAACAGCTCCTGATTTTCAGCCGTTTTTTTTAAGCAACTCCCGTTTTTTGCTGCGTTTTTACGGCCATTTTTGGAGCTGTTTTTCTATAGAGTCAATGAAAAACGGGTCAAGAAGTGACATGCACTTCTTTTTCGCAGGCGTTTTTTTACGTGGCCGTTTTGATAAACAAAACGCCCTATTGGAACAGAACACCGTATTTCCCATTGAACTCAATGGTCAGATGTTTGTAGGCGTTCTGCTTCCGATTTTTCAGCAGTTTTCCGGGAAGATTTTGGCCTGAAAAAACGGCTGAAAACGGGTTTATTTGCAGGTTTTTATTGCAATTATTATAATTGCAGCAGAACTGCGTCATTTTTGCAAAAACAAATCACCCCCAATGACTTGCTCCAACAAATGTATCTCAGGTGCCTGTGGTTACATGTGTGGTCCATTAAATACTATAAGCAGTATTCTCTAAAAGTTGTGCTGTGTGTAAATCAAAGTTCAGTTTTTTGCGGCGGATTCACAGCGATCCCGCCGCAAAAAAACGGAACTCAGAAAACAAAAACATTTTTTAACTTACCTAGGAGTCTGTGTTTCATCCTCCTTGGATGACTCTTCATCCCATGTGACCGCCGCTGCAGCCAATCACAGGCTGCAACGGTCTCCTGGGATGAGACGTTTGGTGCGCTTTTTCACTCAAAATTCCCTGCGGCAGACCGGGTGGATATACTGCGTGCTTTAATGCAGGGTATCCGCCCCGTGTGAACGCAGCCTTAAAGGCTATGTACACCTTTTGACATTTTTTTTTTTATAAAAATGTCTATCAGGGTGTTTTGTGCAATTTTCTAACTACTTTTTATAAAAAAAATATTTTTACTTTTTGAGATGCAGCTTCTTTGTATCCTGTATACAGAGCAGCTGTATCTAGCGCTGAAACCTGAATCCGTGAGGTTCGTAGGACTAACGGGTTCAATGTCAGCGGGTCCTGTGTGTCTGACACACCGGACCGAGCGCTTACCGATCACATCTAAGTTCATAACTTAGATGTGATCTATAACAGGAGGATCCTGCGTGACCCGCTGTCACGGTACCCGTCAGTGCCGCTGACCTGACGGATTCAGGTCTCAGCGCAAGATACAGCTGCTCTGTATACGGGATACAAAGAAGCTGCATCTCAAAAAGTAAAAGTAAATTTTTTTCTTTTTTTTAATGTATGTATTTTTATGTAAAAGTAATTTTTAATAAAAAGTATTTAGAAAGTTGCACCAAACCACACTAATACACACACATATATACATATATATATATAAATAAAAAAATCTCAAAGGTTTACATAGCCTTTAACCATACATAGCTAATATTGTACAGAAAATGCATTGGTCTGTTGGTAATTTGGGTTTATATTCCTATTTGTCTGCCGCATACACATTGGTCATTTCCATTGGAATCTAACTTGCAGCTCTGCACAGTACATGGCCCCCCTCCACGGTAATGAGTCCTTGAAAACTGACTTTACCTTCAGTTCATCCTCAAATTATATATATATACTCCTACTGTATGGCACGGCTGGAAACATTCAAATAGCTGGTGATCTTGAGCGGCACCTAACTTTTTGAACTTTTTGGAATCATGACTGAGGGACGTAATGATGCTGCTTTCTCACTGACATTCATAAGATCCATTGTCCTATAGTTCATTGTTCAGCAAGAGGGGAACGTATCCCAGTAGAGAGAGAGAATATATATTCCTAATGAGAAAAAATTTGGGATGTTCCCCTTTTTCTCCAGGCTGCGTGAGATCTCCTCCCAATATTGGTGAACAATGATAAATGTAGATATCAAACGCCAGCAGTAAAGGTTTTCCATGCACAGCGGCGCTTCTTGAATAGTAAAAACAGTGACGGGTCCGCAGCGCCAGAGCCGTGGCTCCTTCATTTTCCAGATCAGTGGGGATTCTGGCAGTCGGACCCCCCACCGTTCAGAAACTGATGCCATATTCTAGCGACCTACCATCACTTTCTGTAAGGGGAAAACCCTTTTATTGCGGCCCTGGTTTTGTCGCTCACCGCTGTAGTCCATAAAGCTACTGTGAGCCTATAAAACTCAATGAAAGAGAAGAAGATGATTGTATTTTATTGTGCGCTCCAGAGATTGTCCACAAGTTGGGCCCCAAACGCTGCAATGACGGATCTATTCTACTTTCTGAGCTGAGCTGAGGTTGCTACTGAACCTGTCTTCTTCCTTACATTTTCTAAGGTTTGAGGCTAGCACATCGAGATTACGCTTGCCTTGCTGTAAATCACACACAAACGTTAGCGAAGTGTCGGGATTCTGAATAGACATCACGTCCTGGCTGGAGGTGATGTCTATTCACTGTCAGGACACTACAGTAACGTTAATGTGTGTGTATGTGGCTGCACATAGTGATCTATTAAGAACACTATGTGCTGTGTAAATGAATGGAGAGAAGTGTATGACGCTGATTGGTCACTGATTGGTCAGCGTCATACACTCCTCTGTACAACACCCACTTGGTCTAAAGTAAAACACCTCCAGTTGGGCATTAAGAAAGTAATTAGCATAAAGCTAAAATAGGTCGTAACTCCGTCAAAAATAATCGTTTTTCTAAATAAAAAACACTGCTGTCCTCTACATTACAGCGCCGATCACATCATGTAGAAGACAGGGCACTTATAATGTGGTGACAGCCTCTTTATAGGGTCATATTTATCCATCTATTTGTGCTGGTTTATCCTCGCTGAGTTGACCATGGTGTTATTTTGAGCTTGTTGATGTGGATGATAGCGGACCGGCTGCTCTGAGTATCTGAGAAGTGCTTTGTTCTTTGCTGTGTCAGGTCTAGGCGGCTCCTGATGGCGACACCTTCTTGCTGCACTATTAAGCACATTAGTGAAATGGTTATGACCTTTAAAAATGCTGTATCCAGTCACATGGCGTGCAATTTAACACTCTTGATCATTCCTTTATCTTGACAAGGACATGAACTAGTTCACGTGTAACTATTAGCGGGGGGGTTTCTGTGCCAGTGGTGTTGGGCATACTCTAATTTGTTATGGCGTTGTCCGGTTTGGACAAGGCCTCTTTTCTTGCTGGGTTCTCCGCCAACTAGTTCAGATTAGGGTTCTGCGACTGGCATCCCCCCCCCCCCCCCCCCCCGAGATCACAAGCAGCATTACTAGGTTAGGCTCTGTTCACATCTGCATTGAAGGCTCTGTTGCAGATTCTGCTAATTTTTACGGTAAAATGCCTGAGACCGCAACGGAACCCAACAAACACCATTATAAGTCAATGGGGTCCGTTAGGTGTCGTTGGTGTCTGTCGTTCGACTGACCCGGTACTCTCTGTTTTGTTCTGCTTCTATGACCAAGCTAAATTGACAAACGCCAATCTGAACAGAGCCTTATGAGGCATCCCGTTAATGGGCGATCAGTAGATTACAGTGAATGTACTGGATTCTCCTTAGCGTGAACCACTCTTTGTAACAGTGTTCCTATGTGGTTTATGGAGGGGGTCCTGATCAAGGGACCCCCTCTTTAAGCCACATATATTTCATATTATAGCGGATTATAGTTTTGTATCTGTTATCATCTCTTTTGGAGACAATTGATCATTTTAGTTTAGCAAATCACATTTTATGATTAAACAGCAACTCTCATTAAAGCGATTGTCTGCTTTGCACAATCTTTTTTTTTTTATATATTTTTTTATTTTTTAAAGAAGGGTCCCCTAAAAATAAGCTAATCACATGATCTCCTGCAGCTTGGACCCCCAGCAATTCGCTGTAATCTGTGTGGGAATCTGGCAGCAAGTATTCCGTTTTTCTGCAGCGCCCCCACAGGAAAATTAAAGCATTACACAGTTCCCATTAAAATTAATAGGCTGTTTATGTAATGCATGGACATGCTGAGACCTGGAAGTGCTGGGTTTTCTAAACTGGACAATACCTTTAGGCCACGTTCAGACGTAGCAGAATTTTTCCGCTGCAGATTCGGTGCAATTAACGAATCTGCACCAACGTTTGCATATTTGACAGGTAATTCAGATGTTGCAGATATCACAGCGGACTTGCCACAGGTTTCAGTTTTTGCATTGCAAAGGCTGAAATCCGCAGTGAAATTCGGCTGCTTCTCTGCGACGTCATGAGCTGCTGCGGAGGGAAAATTCTGCACCGCAGCCTGATTTCCGCAGTTATTTTCTGCAACGTCTGAACGTCTATAGAAAGAAATGTAAAAAACGGCTGCTGCAGAATTCCACTGCCGACAGTCCGCAGCGGAACTCAACAGCAATTCCGCCACGTGTGAACATGGCCTAAAGTGTATGGGCAACTTAAAGGGTAATCGGTGGTGGTTTAAGCACTAAGACCCCGACTGATTGCTAAAACGAAGAAGCAGAAGCACTCGGGTGAGCGCTGGGCCGCTTAGTTTCTAATCGGATTTTCTTGGAATTCCGAGCAATTGGTTCATGGGATCAATAGAAAGTCTGAGTCCGTACACCAATGGCTCGGCTTTCCGAGAAAAGCCAATTGTAAATTAAGCGGCTCAGTGCTTACCCGAGCGCTTCTGCCGCTTCGTTTTAGCGATCGATGGGGGTCTCAGTGCTCAGACCCCCACCGATCAAAACTTCTCATATGTTTAGTTACTCTTTAGGGTAGGAACACACACAGCGTATTCAGAGTGGAGACACTGCGTTAAGCTGCGCAGCGTATCCGCCCTGAACACCGCAGGGACTGCCGTCCGAAATCCTGCACCACATTGTGGTGCGTTAATTCGGGCGTACATTCCGCTGCGTAAATGATCGCACATACCTACACCCTCCCTCCTCTGACATCCGCTACGACCTCCCTGGATGACCTTGCAGGCACATGTGACGCTGCAGCCTGTGATTGGATGCAGTAGTCACATGGCCTGCAACGTCATCCAGGGAGGCCGGACGGGATAAGAAGCAGGGAACTCTGGGTAAGTATAACTCTATTATTTTTCTTCTTACTTGCGATTTTTGTGGCTTTGATTCCGCTGCAACTATCGCGAGACACACACACACTGCTTTGTTGCGGGTTTAAGCACCCCGTTGATTTCAATGGGTAAACCCGCGACAGAAGAGTTGCGTATCCGCAGAATTAATTGACATGCTGCGGTTGAAGTAACCGCACCGCAGGTCAACTTATGTGCGTTTTTTGCGGCAGAACTTTACCGCAGCGTGGGGACGAGATTTGTTGAAATGTCACCCACGCTGCCGCTACTGTAATGCGCTGAGGATTTTCCGCAATTAATCAGTTTTGGAAAATCCGCAGTGTTTACGCCGTGTGTGTTCCTACCCTAAGGCCTCATGCTCACTTCAGTTTTTTTCGTCAGGGTGCTATCCGTTGTTTTGACTGATCGCACCCTGACACACTCATTTCTATGGGGCCATGCACACTTCCGATGTTTTAACGGAACCGTGCGGCCGTTCCGTCAAAAATAGGACAGTCTCTGCCTTTTTATTGATTTGGACCGTGAAACAACGGACTGCACACGGAAGCCATCCGGGTGCGATCCGTGTTGCACGGAACCGTCATTAGCGACCGTACAACGGCTGACGGAACTGGTTGCGTCTTATGCAGCTGCCGACACAGATGGATTACATGAAGGTTAGACTGTTGCTTCTTATGTTACCGCGGTGGTAATACTTTTATTATGGATATTACAATTCTCATCATTATTATCGGTCCTGACGAGGGCTTGTTACGTGCTTGCTGCCTGATTACCAGTCAGGGTTCTGTACTGCAGCAATTATGGGTAAGACTTTCCTGATGCTACCAGTTCTGTTGCCCACTATATAGAGATGTTGAGTTAGGAAAAAAAAAACTGGCAATATAATCCTGACCATTTTTCTACAAGAGTTTCTGAACTGGTATTTAGTGGGTTTAATTCCTTCATATGCACCATTAATTTTTCTTTATAGCTGTCCTGATGGCCGTTAGACTTTTTCTCCTTTCTTAATGCCTTTTCCCATTTGGTTTTTTACAATTAACAAAACGCCTTTTTTCTTTATTTTTTTTGGTGAGTCCTATTTCAGAGGGAGTAAGGGCTGCGTGCTAAAGTGATTCTAATGGATTGAAAAGCAGTGCAAATAACGAACATAAAACTATACTGAGCAAAGCTGCAAACTTCAACTTATAAGGCCTAGATAAAGCAGAACTCTGGGGGAAGACTTGTACGCATTAGACTGGGTTCACATTGTGCGTTTTGTTGCGTTTGTTGGAAAAACCACTTGCATTTTTTTTTTTTAATGTTTGAGCTGTAATGTGGTTTTGAATGTACGGGTCATAGGTTTACAGCAGAAACACTTTGAAAAACGCAGGAGTGTTTTAAAAAACGTAAGCGTTTTTTTTTTTTAAGATGCATTTCTTTAGGCTGCGTTTACAAATGCTACAAAAACTGTAATGGCAGGAAGGAGGTGAAGGGAACAAGTGAGCCCTAATCTACCCACCGCCCTGTCCCTGCCTACTTGCAACGACCCGCCCTAGGCGACGGGGTACAACTTGGCGGCGGTCCCTACGCTGTCTAAGTGCAAGGGAGTACAAACAGGGAACACGCAAGGGAATACAGTAGCCCACGGAACGCCGCGAGGAAACAGAGCGGTGAATGAGCCAGTCAGGATCAGGAAGTAGTGGAGTATACAAACGGGAGCACGGAGCAGAAGCAAGCCAGGGGCAGAGCAACGCAGGATAAACGGAACTGAAGCAAGGCAGAAGCACGGCAGAAGCAGGCTGGAGCAAGGCAGCAGTGGGGCCAGGAATCCAAGAAGAATAACAAGCAAGGAGGAAGAGAAAACGGCAGGTATAAATGGACAGGGGGCGGAGCTAACTCTGACTGACCAGGCCGCGATAGGCTCTCCCACTCCTGAGCCTGCCACCCTGATTGGTGGGAGCAGGTGTCAGTCTCAGAGGTCTGGCCTCAGGTGTCGACTGATTAATCCTGGGAGTATACCCAGACGTAGTGCCTGGCAGATCCTTTACAAAAACACAATGTGAACCCAGTCTTAAGATCAATAAGTGGATCTGTGTGTCCCCCTTTCCTCCCTTAAAATCAAGTTCTTTGAGTATTTTGCCACACACCCCATATTTAGAGCTACTGTCAAGGGTGTAACAATGGTGCATAAATACATGAAGGACACAGCCTTTAAGTAATGAGACTAAATATCCCTCATTTATCAGCGATGTAAACCTTTGTAGACTTTTTTATATTTTAGGAACTGCATGTGTTAGGTCATTTTAAAAATGTTTTAGATTGACATTTATTTAAAATTGCATTTACTTGTTGCGATGCAGCTTCTCTGTATGCGCTAACCATAGAGGCTGCATAGTGCCGATGTAAGCCGAATCCATCGGGCTGCTGGACCGATGGCTTGGCGGATAGCCGCTCCTGTGTGCCTCTAACTCACATGATAACCCTTGGGGTCCATTTACATGTTGCGGTAGAGGTGCGGTTTGAACATCATCCGAAATTTGCATGCATTTTTACTGCGATTTGGTGCATTTTTCAATGTAAAAAATGCACGTTGGTGAATTTGTCCTCACACATACCTTACCTTATCCTGTGTAGATCTTGAATTACAGCCTGTATTATACTTCAGAGCTGCACTCTCTATTCTGCTGGTGGAGTCACTGTGTACATACATTACATTACTTATCCTGTACTGATCCCGAGTTACATCATGTATTATACTCCAGAGCTGCACTCTCTATTCTGCTGGTGGAGTCACTGTGTACATACATTACATTACTTATCCTGTACTGATCCCGAGTTACATCATGTATTATACTCCAGAGCTGCACTCACTATTCTGCTGGTGGAGTCACTGTGTACAGACATTATATTAGTTATTCTGTACTGATCCCGAGTTATATCATGTATTATACTCCAGAGCTGCACTCACTATTCTGCTGGTGGAGTCACTGTGTACATACATTATATTACTTATCTTGTACTGATCCTGAGTTGCATCCTGTATTATACTCCAGAGCTGCACTCACTATTCTGCTGGTGGAGTCACTGTGTACATACATTACATTACTTATCCTGTACTGATCCTGAGTTACATCCTGTATTATACTCCAGAGCTGCACTCACTATTCTGCTGGTGGAGTCACTGTGTACATACATTACATTACTTATCCTGTACTGATCCTGAGTTACATCCTGTATTATACTCCAGAGCTGCACTCACTATTCTGCTGGTGGAGTCTCTGTGCACATACATTACATTACTAATCCTGTACTGATCCTGAGTTACACCCTGTATTATACTCCAGAGCTGCACTCACTATTCTGCTGGTGGAGTCACTGTGTACATACATTACATTACTTATCCTGTACTGATCCTGAATTACATCCTGTATTATACTCCAGAGCTGCACTCACTATTCTGCTGGTGGAGTCACTGTGTACATACATTACATTACTTATCCTGTACTGATCCTGAGTTACATCCTGTATTATACTCCAGAGCTGCACTCACTATTCTGCTGGTGGAGTCACTGTGTACATACATTACATTACTTATCCTGTACTGATCCTGAGTTATATCCTGTATTATACTCCAGAGCTGCACTCACTATTCTGCTGGTGGAGTCACTGTGTACATACATTACATTACTTATCCTGTACTGATCCTGAGTTATATCCTGTATTATACTCCAGAGCTGCACTCACTATTCTGCTGGTGGAGTCACTGTGTACATACATTACATTACTTATCCTGTACTGATCCTGAGTTATATCCTGTATTATACTCCAGAGCTGCACTCACTATTCTGCTGGTGGAGTCACTGTGTACATACATTACATTACTTATCCTGTACTGATCCTGAGTTACATCCTGTATTATACTCCAGAGCTGCACTCACTATTCTGCTGGTGGAGTCACTGTGTACATACATTACTTATCCTGTACTGATCCTGAGTTACATCCTGTATTATACTCCAGAGCTGCACTCACTATTCTGCTGGTGATTCACTCAGGATCAGTACGGGAGCTTGAAGAAGGGGGAGGACCCTAAAACATTGCAGCATGCCCTAATCCAAGGGCGTAGATAGTACGCTGAGGGATGATTGCCTTAGTGACTGTGTGCTTTAAACTTCTATAGTTAAGATGGACTTTTATGTATTTTTTACTGTTGACACATTGGATGTATCTTTTTGAAATATAAAAGCAAAAGAAAGAAAAATAATATTGCATTTGTTATCCACTTTTTTTTGCTATAGTGTTTGATTAAGCAGCAACGTGGAGCTGTTATTATATTAACGTGTGCTACACGCCAGTGATAGAAATAGAGGAGTTGCACATGATTGTGTGTGTTTACCGTCATGTGTACGTTCACATAGAATTGTGAGATTTGTTGTATAGGTAGATTCAATCAATATAAACAATTATATTAGATTTCTGTCTGTATGTCCAGGCCTTCTGCCATTGATATATAGTATTGGCAGTATGCATTTGAAGGATTCCGTCAGTGGATCAGATGTCTGACTGATGACAGACATATGAGATATGAATTACATTACTCATGCCCCTGTCTCCAGGACACAGCAGGTCAGCGCTATGTATACTAGACACCTGCTAGTCCCAGCACACAAAAATCAGTCCTGTTTAACCCTTTATATTAAAGCGGATCTGTCATGTTAGGTAAGGGCAGCATATTACGGGAACTGTCTGTCCTCCTACCACTCAAAATGGCATAAGAATAAATAGAAGCGCTATCCCAACAGCGCGTCAATCACTGTTACGAGGGCTTGAGGAGGTGGGGAGAGACGGTGGAGCGCTCTATTGAATAAACCGAACTCGTAACTAGGAGTCCACCAAATTTTTTAATCGCGTCCTATTCGCTAAATGGTACGATAAATATATACTTATTTTTTTTTGTGCCCTTTTTGGCTAATAGGTGAGCAGACCTGCCCCTATTCTGCGCTGCCCTTACCCAGGAATAGCATATTCCGCCGACAGATCTGCTTTAAAGCGCATTGGAGACATTGATGAATACTGCTCCATATTTAAAGGCACACCCCGTAACGAAAGTCAAATTTCACCAAATGTCATTGTTGGGATAGTAAAAGGGTCTGAGGTCTCAGGTTCTATGTCAAGCGTCGCGTGGGCAGGGAGCTCTGTGTCTCATCAAGTTTTTCTGTTTCGATCTGACCTTAAACCCGTGCACCATATTCATGAGCAGGGAGGAACCCTAATGATGACTATGGTGCAGCCTGCGCTGGAGGAGAGAATAGCGCGCGGTTCTTATGGCGCACCAGTAATCATAAATCTCCCCCCAGTGTTCTGCCTTTGAGGAGCTTCCCTACATCTCGGGAATAATCGTGACCTATGTCGTGTGGACCGGCCTTTTCATCAGGGCATAAATCTGCATTTACCGTCCTATCGCACTACGTGAGCAGCGCGTTTTTATCCCCATATGCAGCCTGTGTTTTATAACTTTGTATGTGGCCGTCAGTTTGTAACGGTTATGATCTCATAAGCCTCCGTACCAGTGATTTACAAGTCCGTAATAATTAAGCCGCTGACTTTGCATATGACGGTTGAGTGTTGGAGGTGATCACTAATGACGTTTTGCTTTTTTTTTTCTTCCAGATGACCTGAATTTTCAGTGATAAGGTCATGTTGTCCTCCAATCAGCACTGAGCACAGTAAGTTACTGATTCTTCTTTCATTTTATTAAGATGACCAATTATACCTGTCGTTACTCTCATGACGCTACAGACTTTGGCTAGATTCACACGACCGAGTGCACCCGTGCAGGACCCAGGTTCACGCATCCCTCATAGACTCGAGTCTATTGAGTGATAGGTGAAAACGGAAGAAAATAGGACACGTCCTATTTTTCCACGGAGCCTTCACACGGTCCATTAAAATAACGGCCCCATTGAAATACGTGTCCGGACGTATACTACGGTCGTGTGAATAAGCCCGCGCTCCGTCAAAAATCACGGCATTGGCAACTCCCCTTGTCCCCACTTTCTTAAAGCCGTACATTTTTATTTATTTAAATACTCAACAACTGGGAAACTTTGTCCGTCGTCTTCTTTAAGCTCAATATTCTACTATGTGTAATGCCTTTTAAAGGGATTGTTATTGTATAATGAAATTCCCATTTAAAGTGCTCCTGTCGTCATACCCTTTTTTTCGTTAGAGTTGTTTTTTATTTATTCAGTGAAATGCGTTGACATATTTACCCCACAAAATTCCCACTAAAGCATAGGCACTGGTTAATGTTATAGGCCTCGTTCACATCTCAGTTGGAGGCTCCGACAGGGGTCTCCATTGCAGAACCGACCGAGAAAACCACGGCCACCCCAACGGAAACCCGACTAAGGGTATGTTCACACACACTAATTACGGACGTAATTAATTCGGGAGTTTTTGCCCCTAATTACGTCCGAAAATAGCGCCTCAATAGCGTTGACAAACATCTGCCCATTGAAAGCAATGGGCTGACGTTTGTCTGTTCACACGAGGCGTAATTTACGCGCCGCTGTCAAATGACGGCGCGTAAATAGACGCCCGCGTCAAAGAAGTGACCTGTCACTTCTTTGGCCGTAATTGGAGCCGTTATTCATTGACTCCAATGAATAGCAGCGCCAATTACGTCCGTAATGGACGCGGCGTTCAAGCACCTGCACATGCCGGTACGGCTGAAATTACGGGGATGTTTTCAGGCTGAAACATCCCCGTAATTTCAGCCGTTACGGACGCCCTCGTGTGAACATACCCTAACAATGGGTTCCATTGGCTGCCGGTACTGTCTGTTTTGCAACGGAACCGGCGTTTCCCGTTTTTCTGTTGTTTTGCTCCTCTGGTGTTACAACGGAAAGCCAAACACAATTGTGAACCCAGTCTTCGATACTATGGTGGAGGGTGTGAAATGTGCAAATAACACAAAAGGGTGGCACCCCCCCCCCCACCCCACCACCACCACCAATCTGTCCTGGATTCTTTAGAGAATATTTTGGATATTTTTTTATGTAGCAGGTTGTAGCTTTTGCACACGTCATCGGTTTGGGTTGTGTTATTGTATGGTTAGTAATGTTGGATGGACCCACCATGTATGTTTAGAATTGATATTTTTTTCTATATTGTCTATGATACAATTAAATTGTCCCTCCAATTCCAATCTTTCACCTGACAATCAGATTCCTCATCCAATATTATTTCATTTTTGCAAGTGATCATCGGCTCCACTGTCAGATTGGGGTCTTCCCCTGCTGGACCTCATGGACCCTATTGTGGGTTCCAGTCCCTCTTCCTATGTCTGCCTATGTTAATTGTTTATCATTGAATATGCAAAAGTTTTCTCTCGAACTAGAAGTTAACTTTTTTTTAGCGACTTTACTTTTGTCTGAAATCCTGACTGTTTATTGGAAATCTGTGAACTTCTGAGTAATATTTACACCCACACTAAAAGTAGTGATACTTCTCTCCAGATTTCTGTCACTTTGGTATCCTGACTGTGTGGGTGGTCGGTACAGCTGGAACATTGATGAGATCTTCTTTACTAACAGACGGAGGTTTTCATAATTCTTTAATTATTTGTTTTGTGGAAAGTGACATCACACAAGTCCCCTGAGAACCCATCATGGAGTTTGTCTGCTATGAAACTATCATATAGTTGTTAACTTTATTACTACAGAAAAAACTTTGCTAATCTGCCTCCTGGATTAAATGTCTTTAAAGTTTTTTTTGTTATCAAACGAACATCCAACTAGTTGCGTTAACTCCTTAACGCCGAAGGACGGATATATCCGTCCTCAGCAGCTGCTAGTTCGCGCAGGAGGACGGATATATCCGTCCTGTGATGGCGCGGGTACTGAGACTGTACCCACGCGATCAGCGGCAGGAGCACGGCTGTTATACACAGCCTGGCTCCTGCTGCAACTGCCGGAATCGAAGCGCGCGCCGATTCCGGCAGTTTAACCCATTAAATGCCGCTGTCAATAGTGACAGCGGCATTTAATGTGTTTGACAGAGGGGGGAGCTCCCTCTGTCACCCGATCGGCGCCCCCGCAAACAAATCGCGGGTCGCCGTCGGGTTTCCATGACAGCCGGGGGTCTAACAAAGACCCCCAGGTCTGCCTTCAGCATCTGCCTGTTAGGCGATGCCGGAGGCATGACCTAACAGGTTGCCTGTCAGTTTTACACTGACAGGCAATAATGCTTTGGTATACGAAGTATACCAAAGCATTATATATGCGGTCGGCACATCGCATAGTGAAGTCCCCTGGTGGGACTTTTAAAAAAAAATGTAAAACAGTTAAATAAAGTTTGTGAAATAAAAAAATAAATAATTATAGTCAAAGTCAAATAAAACTACTTTTTTGGCCCAAAAAGTGGTTTTATTTAGTAAAACGGTCAAAACAAAATCAGACATACACATATATGGTATCCCCGCGATCGTAACAACTTGACCAATAAAATTAACATATTAATTAAACCGCCGGATGAACGGCGTCCAAAGAAAACGCAAAAAACAACGTCAAAATTCTCTCTTTTCTCCCATTCCCCGAATAAAAAATAAAATAAAAGTTAATCTATAAGTCCTATGTACCCCAAAATAGTACTAATAAAAACGACACATTGTCCCCCAAAAATCAAGCCCACATACGACCACATCGACGGAAAAATAAAAACGTTACGCCTCTTGGAATGCGGCGATGCAAAAACAAGTAATTTTTTTCTAAAAGGGTTTTTATTGTGCAAACGTAGAAAAAACATATAAAACCTTTACATATTTGATATCCCTGTAATCGTGCCGACCCATAGAATAAAGGTAACCTGTTATTTACGCTGTATAGTAAACGGCGTAAATTTATAACGTGAAAATTAATGCTGGAATAGCTGCTTATTTTCAATTCTCTCCTAAAATAAAGTTAATAAAAGTTAATCAATATGTTATAAGCATCTAAAAATGGTGCAATTACAAAATACAACTCGT
Organism: Rhinoderma darwinii; assembly: GCF_050947455.1. Classification (NCBI taxonomy): domain Eukaryota; kingdom Metazoa; phylum Chordata; class Amphibia; order Anura; family Rhinodermatidae; genus Rhinoderma; species Rhinoderma darwinii. The sequence continues at coordinate 5,398,060 of NC_134696.1, forward strand.
CCCGCAAAAAACAAGCCCTTATACGGCTATGTCGACGGAATAAAAAAAGAGTTACGACTCTTGGAATGCGACCGTGAAAAAACAAAAAATAATCCTTGGTCATTAACGTGCAAAATGGCCCGGTCATTAAGGGGTTAAGGCCCTTTTACGTGCGCCAAATATCGGGCAAAACGAGCTTTCACAGAGCGCTCGTTCCCGATCATTGCTTTGTGTAAACGAGGCAATGATTAGCCGAGAACGACCAAACGCTCGTTCATCTACTTATTGTATCGTTTATGCAGCCGAAAATATTATTGTTGTCGGCAGCACATCTGGTGTGTGAACAGGGAGACGCGCTGCCGACATGATAGAAATGTATGGGGACAAGTGCTCGCCCCATACATAGCACCTTGTGAAAGGAGAAAACGAGCGCCGATCAACGAGCGGTCTCATTGATCGGTGCTCGTCTACACGGCCCAGGGCGACGCGGGGAAAGAGGGCCGTTAGGCAACTTTTTTTTGGGACTAATTTTCACACTGAAAGAACAGTACTATGCACTGGCTAAAAACCATTTATCACACACAAGTATTTGTCGGGGCAGTGGGAACTTGGAAAAGGAATAATGTACAGATACGTCTATCTGTAAATTATTTAGGGACATATAGTACTGCTTCTCCCTGTAAGTGATGTAGGTACAGATAGTACTGCCTTCCTGTCTCTACTGCCTCACTACTACTTTTTGTAAACAATGTAGGTACAGATAGTACTGCCTTCCTGTCTCTACTGCCTCACTACTTCTTGTAAATAATATAGGTACAGATAGTACTGCCTTCCTGTCTCTACTTCCTCACTACTTCTTGTAAATAATATAGGTACAGATAGTACTGCCTTCTTGTCTCTACCGCCTCACTACTACTTCTTGTAATTAATGTAGGTACATATAGTACTGCCTTCCTGTCTCTACTGCCTCACTACTTCTTGTAAATAATATAGGTACAGATAGTACTGCCTTCTTGTCTCTACTGCTTCACTACTACTTCTTGCAAATAATGTAGGTACAGATAGTACTGCCTTCCTGTCTCTACTGCCTCACTACTACTTGTAAATAATGTAGGTACAGATAGTACTGCTTTCCTGTCTACCGCCTCACTACTTCTTCTTGTAAATAATGTAGGTACAGATAGTACTGCCTTCCTGTCTCTACTGCCTCACTACTTCTTCTTGTAAATAATGTAGGTACAGATAGTACTGCCTTCCTGTCTCTACTGCCTCACTACTTCTTCTTGTAAATAATGTAGGTACAGATAGTACTGCCTTCCTGTCTCTACTGCCTCACTACTTCTTCTTGTAAATAATGTAGGTACAGATAGTACTGACTTCCCGTCTCTACTGCCTCACTACTTCTTCTTGTAAATAATGTAGGTACAGATAGTACTGCCTTCCCGTCTCTACTGCCTCACTACTTCTTCTTGTAAATAATGTAGGTACAGATAGTACTGCCTTCCTGTCTCTACTGCCTCACTACTTCTTCTTGTAAATAATGTAGGTACAGATAGTACTGACTTCCCGTCTCTACTGCCTCACTACTTCTTCTTGTAAATAATGTAGGTACAGATAGTACTGCCTTCCTGTCTCTACTGCCTCACTACTTCTTCTTGTAAATAATGTAGGTACAGATAGTACTGACTTCCCGTCTCTACTGCCTCACTACTTCTTCTTGTAAATAATGTAGGTACAGATAGTACTGCCTTCCTGTCTCTTTCTGTAACACACCGCACTAAACAATTAAATCAAGAACTTACTGATGAAAAAGAAAGGAAGAATAAAACATGGCCGATGAGCTCCAAAAGTGAAAGATTAATATTACGTTTTTACTGTAAATTGGATCAGGGTATCACGGGTGTCACTGTTTGTCCCTGTTCACATGGAGGCTAATTCACGTATTTTCCATGAATTCGACTTGTAAAATGGCTCACATCATACGGCATTAAAAAAACGCATTGCTAAATAAAAAAATAGAATGGACATGTCGCATTTCTACGTGTGTTCCGCGCGAAAGCGGCGACGTGTTTGCCATACGCAGAATAGCCCTATTAAGTTGGGCTAATCTGCTTGCAGAACCGCAGCAGTTTTTACTGCGAAACCGCGGCAGAGATCCGAGGGTCAGCCTTGGGCTGCTGTAGTGCAATCTAGGCCAAATCCTCGTTGGATTTTTCCGCATGAAAATCCTCCGTGTGAACATGTCCCGCAGAATTGTAGGGGAAATAAAGTTTTTCTTGGTTTAGTGAGTAACGAATAACATGAGAAAAAACAAAAGTATAATATGTCTGTAGTGGAAAAGGGGTAAACGACTGTTCTACTTATGATGACATTTTAGTAAAAGAATATGGCCCCCTTCTCCAATAACATCCCGCACTTCTGAGCCGGCCCGTACTTTCCAACCTGTTTATGCAATCTAAATTGCTTCTGACCCTAGAACATTTAATGTGCTGCGGTGTTTGCACAGCTGTAGATAAGTCCAACAACCATAATGAAATATCGATATGTGAGCAGAGACGCGGTCCCTTAGGGGATCCATTTATTAGGGGTGTACAAGGCTCACACATTATTATAAGGTGGGCTGTATGGCACTGTAGGAGAAAATCCAATATCATGGGCAGCCACAGTTTGTGCCCCTATTGAAGACGTTTCTGAACCTTTCCATTTCCATGTGCGGCCGCTGAATAACATGAATACTATTTAAGGGTTTTATTGGTAAGGGATTATGTCAGTGGTGAGTGGACTTGGCTCTCCAGATTTTTCATGCTGCTGAAAGTTTCAGCTTTATTTTATATTGTGTTTTATGATTCCTTTGCTGGAAATGTGGGATTCGGTAGCTGAATATTGATTTCTAAGGAACCATAGAGTTTCTGTAAGGACTAATTCACGCGGCCGTAATACAGTTCCATGCCAGCATAAAATACAGCACTTAAACCAGTCTATGTGCCCGTATTTTACGTCACTGCCTCCAATTTCATATGTCGTGGCATGCGCCATCGGATGCCGCGTTACGTACGTATTCTCCGCTAGAAGCATTGGTGGCTACTGGTCTGTAGTACGGAGCCGCAGGAACTGCGTGTCCTTCTGCCGCACGTGCTCCGTCAACACAGCTCTGTCTGGTGCATGGGGGCTGGTTTTGTACATACGTGAAAAAAGAAGTGAAATTTATCTAATTTTTAATTGACGTTTTCAAAAACAGGATTCTAATTTTTGAACTTTTTTTTTCTTTTTTTTTCCATGCAAAGCTATGGGAATTTTATATTTTGATTCTGTGTTGATTAGATTGTTTTGAGTGCTGGGATATTTTACTATAGTGTCATCTGCAATATGCTCATGATTGATAAAGAAGTCTCTGACCAGAGAAAACTCTCTTTAATTAAACTAGGCAGTGTTCTCCAACCTGCGACTCTCCCAACTGTTGCAGAACTACAACTCCCAGCATGTTGGGTCTGCAGTTTTGCAAAAGTTGGAGAACACTGAACCAGGATATGTAATAGATGCCCTAATAACAGTAACCGAATGTGTGTGATGTCACGTTCTGGTTTTTATCCTATAAGGTCCTGTACACACAGTATTTTGCAGGCAGAAAAAATCTGCCTCAGAATTCCTTTAGGAATTTTAACGCATATTTTCACCTGCCTGCACGTATTTTTCCGCTTTTTTCGCGTTTTGTGCCCATGGCCATTTGAAACGAATGCAAAGACCGCGGGTGAAAAACACAGCGAAAAACGCTAAAGAGACGAACGGCTCAGGTTTTTTCTGCCTTCCGTTTATTTCAATGGGAGGTCAGGTTAGAACCGTAGCAAGATTGGACATGCCGGTTTTTTTTTTCCCCCGAGCGGCCAGAAGCGGCCTGGGAAAAAAAAAGCCTCTGCCTCCCATTGAAATGAATTAGAGGCGATTTTGACGGTTTTATGTCCCTGATTCCGACACGGTTTCCGCGTCAAAATCAGCGCCAAAAAAAACTCTGTGTGAACTGAACCTAAAGATGTCATGAAGCCAGTCCTGTGATCCCTCTTGGTTAATCAACATAAAGGAGCGCTCTATTTGACAGCCCACGCTCTCTTGAGACCAGCGGCTGTAATGCGACCCACGAGCCTCTGTGATTAGAACAACTAAGGGCTCATTCAGACGAGCGTGTATCACGTCCATGTGACGGACTCATCTTACTTCACTGGGGCCATTCACACGACCGTTGTTTCAACGGAGCGTGTGAAGGGTTTTAAAAAAAAAAAAGGACATGTCCTATTTTAGGCTACATTCACATGAGCGTGACAAATTTACGCGCAGAAATCTGTCTGTTGCGTCAGTGTGCAACGCACTTTTTCAATCGAATTGATGCGCAAATCCCGCACAGCACACGGATGTGCATCTGCCTGCTGTGCGTGGTTTTCACGCCCCCATTGATTTCAATGGGCGAGTAGGTGCGTGAAAATGTGCTGATATAGGACATGCAGTGAGTTTCACGCAACGGACTCTCGCTGCATGAAAACTCCTGCATGTGTGAACAGCCCCATTGAAATCAATGGGTCCCCGTGCTGTGCGTGATTTCCACGCACAGCACACGGACAAGTTTTACGCTCGTCTCAATGAGCCTTTACTGCGTGTCCCGCATCCCTCCATAGACTAGTTCATGGGGGATGCGTGACAACGCGTCCCGCACGGGTGCACCTCGGATGTGAAACGCATCCGTTTTTCAGGTCCGAGGTTGCCGACGCTCGTCTGAATGTTGCCTAATATCCTGAGATACGTCTGGTCTGGTCTTCTCCTTGGTTATATAACACTGGAACCTCCTCGATGCGTCTAAGAATAGGGGTGGTGTCGGCGGACAATTTTTATGGAAAGTTTTTGAGAAAATTTTGCGCTTTGCAAAGGTAAAGAAGTCAAACAACTGATTCCAGTGAAGCAGATTTCCCAAATGAGTAATTTGGGAATAATTTTGAATAATTTTGTTTGCCTAACGAGATTTCACTAATGAAATCTCCCTCTGGATGGTGTGAGTCTTGCCGCAGGGAAGAGGGTTGTTCTGCGCCCCGTGAGCCTACGTTTCTACTCCACTTCGGGATGGCATAACATGGCTGTTTGTGTTTTTAGCACAGGCTTTAAAATTAATTAGTTTTCTTTTCTTTTTGTTGCAGTGAAAAGGTACCTTGTTTTCGGAGACCACTTTTAATAACCTCTCTTGTTTTACAAGCCACTTTAATTCCAGACTGCCTACTACTCCAATTCCCGCTGTGGCTTGTCCACCCCGCCGTTCCCCTGTAGACTCGTTCTGCAGAATTACAGATGTAATGGACAGTTATGGTCCCACTACCTGCATTTTATTTCTTGAATACCTTAATTGGTATTTCCAAAGAGCCATTAGTCAAATAGGTTTGGATTTGTTTGCTCAAATAGAATATAAACCTTACCCTGGAATCACAAAAAGTACATACTATAGGATGCAAAGTGACGTTTTACCTTCGGAAAGGTTTTGACGATCAGCTCAAAACATATGCAAACCCGTAACCAGTCTATTACTTCAAAATGCTCTATTCTAAGGCCCCATGCACACGACCGTGGAAAAACTCCGTAATTACCGACCACAATACGGTCCGCAATTACGGACCCGCCCGGTTCTATTGGCCGCGGACACCTTTCCGTAGCGCTACGGATAGGTGTCCGTGCCGGGAAATATGGAGCATGTCCTGCTTTTCGGATTTTGCGGGCCGTGCTCCTATACTTTGTATGAAAGCACGGCATGAAAATGCGGCCCGCGGGCATCGGTGGCTGGTCACGCCGGGCTGTGATTACGGGCACAGCCGCGTGCATGAGGCCTTATGGATTATTTCAGCAACTGCGCCCTTGAATGCTCCTAGTGAGCGTTACAAAAAATATATAAAAGAAAGAAACAGAGCAGTGGTGTCCAAACTGTGGCTCTACAATTTTTGTAACACTACAACTCCCAGCATACCCTGAGAGTTGTTTACAATGGGTACAGAGCAGCAGGTTGGAGACCAATGGATTATAGGATAAATTTTACTTATTGAAAGCCATAAAAGTCGAGCAAGAATAAGAATAGAAAAAATATGTATGTTAAAAAGTTTAAAAGTAACAAAACAATAATCGGGCTCCTTCTTTGCGGTGTAGTGCACATAATAGCAAAGACAAATCTGTAAAGTATACATCTAGATGAACCCCACTAAGCTTATCCCCTGATGTACCCTTTGGGGTTCCCAGTGAAATGCCCCATAAATCAGTGGTGATCAATCTGACATTAGGGCTCCAAATGTTTCACACTCAGCCAGGGCTATTTCAAGGGGTAGGCGCACAGCACAGCGTTTTGAGATAGGAATGATCCCACAGTACCCCCATAACGGGAGAAAACAGAGTAGAGCAGGCAGCATGGTTGCTTGGTGGTTAGCACTGTTGCCCTGCAGCGCTGGGGTCCTGGGTTCAAATCCAACCAAGGGCAACATCTGCATGGAGTGTGTATGTTCTCCCTGTGTTTGCATAGGTTTCCTCCGGGTACTCCGGTTTCCACCCACACCCCTGATAGGAAACTAGGGGACCTTAATACAGTTCTGCGGAATATGTTGCCACTATATAAGTAACAGAAATAAATAACCGTAGCTGTTCTGTTCTTTATGGTTGATCAAGCCAGATCTGCTAACGTACGTATATGGGGACTTGTTTCTTAGCTCAATATTAAAGAAGCACCCCGGGTTTTTGTTTTTTTTCGACCCCACCCCAGTTTGCATATATATAATGTAGTGTAATATGGACATTGTATTGACTTACCTGGTGCTGTATTTCACGGGCCGCCGCACGGGGCCTCTGTGATCTTCATTCTGACTCCCTGTATCCTACGGCGTCTGCCGGAGGGACCGGACGTCTGGCCCTCAATGCAAGTCTATGAGAGCTTCGATGGGAGTCTCATTGAGAGACATCCGCTTTCTACAGCAGACGTCATAGAATTTGTGTTGTCAGAGTATAGATCATGTGACTCATCGGCGGCCCGGGAAATACAGTACCAGGTAAGTCAATACACGTGTAGACATTACACTACATCACATATGTAAGCGATGGAGCGGGAGAAAAACCAGAGTGCCACTTTGCAAGATTTCAAGAGAATAATTGCACATTTGCGATAATATTATCAAGTTATCACAATGCAGCCATGATTCATCTCTTCTTACGCATGTTTGATATCGTCTTTAGTTTACTGCCTTAAGCGCTAAATAATTTACTCAGGATTAATTTTTTCGATACCGCAAAGTAATGCTTATCATCCAAAAATATTTCCCTAGGGTTTTTTTTTTGATTTTCAGACCTTTGACTTCAGATCATATTTCTTAGCCCACCTTTTGAGCCCCCCAAACCCCCCATGTAACGTCCCATCTATAGTAAGAGCCGGGTTCTGGGCACGCAGCCAGGCTTTTTAATCAGTCGTACTCGCTGAACGTGTAGGATTTCAGGCCACCTGTTGAGATGGTTTCGGCCTTGATTTTCAGATGCGTCTCGTAGAGACGGCACACTGTTCTGTTAAAAATAAATGTCATTTTTGAAGTTTTTTTCTTAATGAAGATAACGTGCCAATCCTACATTTATTTTTAAAACCTACAGTTAACATTTTGGATGATCCACCGTGGATAAGGTCAGGGCATGCTGCCGAAGGCGCAAGCGCCGCCCCGAAGCCAGAGCTATAGTGATTACTCGAATGTGTTGACCTTAGCAGCTATAGAGGTTGCGTTATAGTCATGTGATCTCTCCAAGACATCACATGATTTCAGCCTAGAGCACTAATGTTTATTATATAATATGGCTTATTTTTTACTAATTAATAATATCTTTGTATTTAATCTTGTACGAGGCTCCGACATTGTCTGAATGTTTTATATTATCTCAAAATGTTTATTACTATCCTTTCTACCATTTGTTGTTTGTTTTTTTCGTGATACACAGGGCTGTATACCATTTTTGTGGTAATGGTTTTTGTTTGCTTTTAAGGGTATGTTCACACGGCGGGGGTCCGTAACGGCTGAAATTACGGGGATGTTTCAGCCTGAAAACATCCCCGTAATTTCAGCCGTACCGGCATGTGCAGGCGCTTGAACGCCGCGTCAATTACGGCCGTAATTAGCGCTGCTATTCATTGGAGTCAATGAATAGCGGCTCCAATTACGGCCAAAGAAGTGACAGGTCACTTCTTCTACGCGGACGTCTATTTACGCGCCGTCATTTGACAGCGGGGCGTAAATATACGCCTCGTGTGAACAGACAAACGTCTGCCCATTGCTTTCAATGGGCAGATGTTTGTCAGCGCTATCGAGGCGCTATTTTCGGGCGTAATTCGGGGCAAAAACGCCTGATTTACGTCCGTAAATAGGCCGTGTGAACATACCCTAAGTTTTAATCGGGGTAAATGTAAAAAAAAAAAAAAAAAAATGAGTGCAGACTAAAATAACCTTGTAATAACCAGCGGGTTATGGACCCACTGTGCTACTCAACCGGTTTGACTACGGGCCACCTCTAAAGGTGCTGTCTAAGTAGCCTCCACGGTATTCACCCTTTAGCCCCCGTATGTGGATCTGGACTTCACAGTGGGGAAACCACCTGGTCGCTACCTCTTTTGTTGGTGCCGATGTGAGTAGCAACTGGCCCTATGGACCAGGAGGCAACGGTGGAGTACACCATAGGATCAGGCACGGGCGGATGATACAGTAAAATGCTTGGTACAGGTCACAGGTACGTAGCAGGTAGCAGGACTCCGGTTCGCAGCAGGACACAGGTTTGCAATAGGTAGTAAGCCATAGACTGGCAGCAGGTAGCCGGGTTGGGACTTGGTAGCAGGTCGCCGGGTACGGACTTGGTAGCAGGTCGCCGGGTACGGACTTGGTAGCAGGTCGCCGGGTACGGACTTGGTAGCAGGTCGCCGGGTACGGACTTGGTAGCAGGTCGCCGGGTACGGACTTGGTAGCAGGTCGCCGGGTACGGACTTGGTAGCAGGTCGCCGGGTACGGACTTGGTAGCAGGTCGCCGGGTACGGACTTGGTAGCAGGTCGCCGGGTACGGACTTTGTAGCAGGTCGCCGGGTACGGACTTGGTAGCAGGTCGCCGGGTACGGACTTGGTAGCCAGGTATGGACTGGTAGCCGTTAGCTGGATATGGACTGGTAGCTGGATACGGACTAATAGCCGGTAGCTGCATACAGTTTTCCACCATAGAGGAGTCCTAGTAACAGGAAAAAACCGCCCCCTGTGGTGCCATTAGTCACAAGCAGAGCTGATCTGCCAGGGAATTATGATACATCTGGCGCACATTGCTAGACCTATTTGACACGTCTCTTCCTTCCGTCATCTCTTCGCTGGCGTACCTTACACTCATTATTTTGCACCGAAAGAATGGTATACATCATTAATAAATTTGTTGCGTTTCACGCCTCCTGTTAGTCGCACTCATTTTTAGGACACTTAAAAAAAATATTTCGAGAAGGTGCAAAAGTGGCGCGTTTTGCTTAGTAAATCTCCCCCAGTATCTGCTCCCTTTGTAATGCTGCATATCATAGAGACGGCAGATGTCCGTACTACTGTACCCACTGCCCGGCGCACAGTCACAGTAAGTGGTTTTGTGACCAAGGATGGAAGAAATTCTGCAACCACGATCATTGTCCTTCAGTGATTTAACATATGGAGGATTTTGTTCAGAATTGGGAAATGAGATTCATTGATTTTTAATGAAAAGAGAAAAAGAAAAATTGCAGAAGTAAGAATTTAATTGTAGGTTGCACTACAGTTATCTAAATTTTTAATAAACATTTCACAATGCTCGGCTGCCAAACTGATATCGTAAAAATTAAAATTTAACAAATTGCAGGATGTTACGCTGCGTACGAGACAATGACTTCCAGTCGCCTGGGTCTGCTGTAATGAAGTTCAATTTGCTGTTTCAGAGTTCCACTCAGTGTGGATGCTAGCGGTATTAAGTGCTGGGTCTCCTACGACATATACTTGAAATATTAAAACGTAGGATGTGTGTGAAGAAATACAGGGTGTCCCAAACAGATCTCTCACATGTTTCCCAAGAAATTTTAAAATAGTTTACGCAATTATTCTAGATCTAGATCTTTACGTGAACTGCCCTACATGCATGAATTGTCCTTCTCATTACTGTAATGCTACTCCCTTCTTTTCTCTTGTACATTGCAAAATCTGAATTTTGTAGAAATTTAAGCCCGTTTAGGAGTAATGGAATATTCCGTTGTGGATTGGACAATCCTTTATAACATTGCTTGCACCCCTACCGACCGTAGCTTGCAGGGGTCTCGCTCCAAAACGCCACATTGGCTGATGTCCGTAGGGGGGGGACTGCAGTGCAAATACTTTTTTGGTTTCTACAATTTCGCTGTAGCGGGTAACACAAAATTACAGACTTTCCCCTCTGGAAGTAGTTTTAGCTAATAACGGAGGTCTTCATCAGGGCACCCCATCTATAGGCTACACATGTAAGAATGGTTCTGATCTCCTGGCTTTTCATACACTCTGTGAAGATTTATTATGGTAAGATTCCAAATTTTCATGTCATAGCGAATTGATTCGGTCTTAATCACCATTTACATCAATGTTCAAGCAAATTCTCTTGGCTTTCAGGCTAGAATAGAAAGACGTCACTCTCTGTCTTGATGTGGCTGTCAGACTGGGCGGCGGGATCCGGTTTGGCTCGACAGGTGGGGTTCCCAGAGGTTTTACCTCTACCTAGCAGCCGTATGCCCTGGTGATATGTTCTAAATATATCAGGTGGAGGATGTAGCGGCCGCAGACCGCAGACTTCTCCCATCCTGCCGATGCCTTCCTTCCCGGAGATGCCAGTACATGTGGCCGTCCTGGCCTGCAGTGACCACTAGGGTGAGCGCGCGAGCTCAGTCTCGACCATATGGGGCCAGCGCGCACACATGTTTAGAATGATCTAATGACCCATGATCACCCTGGACTATAAGAAGGGCCCTGCCCCTTCACTCATTGCCTGAGCGTTGTTGCGTTTTCCCGTGTCAGTCTTGCAAATGGTCCCTTAGTGTATTCCTGTTCCCAGTGTTCCCGTTCCTGCTACCTGTATCCCGTGCTACCTTGTTCCTGCGCCTTAAGAGTTGGAGTCGTGTTGTGTTACACCACGCCTGGTGTCTGCTGCCAAGGTCCCATCTGAGCCTAGTCATCACTGCTGTCTGTACTACCACAGGTACCCTTGTTCGGACAATAGAATTTACTTGGTACACTGTTTGGCCAGCTGCTATCCCGCTACGGCGGTACGGCCCAGTGGGTTCACATGCCCACAGATCGTGACAGAGGAGCTAGCTCTTCCATGGTGGCCACAATTTGGCTCATGAGCCGCTCGCTCTTTCATGAGGTTCTTCGCTCGCCAACCGTAGTGCACATCAACCTGATAGAAGTGATCAATCATTAATCGATTCATTCTGCCTGGCAGACTCCTCCAGTGTTGCTCTCAGACTACAGAGATAATTGTAGTAATAATGACGATCATAATAAGATCATTATCAAGGGAGTTGTCAGTGTCGCAGCCAAAGTGTGACTATTCCACCGGCGTCTACCGTAATCCTTGGAGTGATCTTTATCGCTATGCCAGGTCTCGCTTCCCTTCTGTGTTGCACAGTATTACATCATGATGTCTGAGTTACATGTTGTGCTGTCATCATATTCATTTAGTTTCTCTTTATTTTTACTGTACGTTTTTCCTTCTTTAGCCGTTAATTATCATAGAGTTTTGGATCATTTCACTCGAAAAAAAAAATGTTACAATGAAATTGAAAACTGTTGGAGTAGAACAGAACCTTCTGCTTGCCCTGCAATTCAACATCTTAAATCCAATTGTCAGCAGCATTTACACATCGAGATAAATCAGCTGCGCTACAGTCATATTCTCAACATTTTTATTTCCAAAGTCTTGACTCAAGGCTGACAGCCATAATACGTATATATGTTATGTTTTTGCTGCATTTGACCCTTTGTTATTGAAAGTTGGTATAAAGTATACATGCAAAAAGTTCAGTCTGGAGAGAGCTGTCCGGATATGTTCACACAGGGCGGATAATCTGCATAAAAGCATACAGCGTATCCGTTCTGTGCGGCGCAGGGAGTTCCGGCAGAAAAACCGCACCAAAATGTGGTGCGGTTTTTCGGCCGGAATGTCCGCTGCGGTAAACTGCACAGGAAAAAAAAATGGATACTTACAATGGCGACGCGTCCCGACGTCCTAACAGCCCTGGGATGACGTCTCATCCCATGTGACCGCTGCAGCCTGTGATGGGCTGCAGTGGTCACACGGGATGAAGCGTCATCCCAGGAGGCCAGACTAGACGAAGAAAGACAGAATTCGAGGTAAGTACAAGATTTTATTTTTTTTATTCTGAGTTGCTTTTTTTTTTTACGGCGAAATCGCTGCCTTTCTGCCGCAAAAAATGCAACATCTGCTGTTTGTTGCAGGTTTTACCTCCCATTGAATTAAACGGGGAAAACCCGCAACAATTAAGTAGCTTTACGCAAGTATAATTGACATGCAGGTCCATTTCTGAGCGTTTTTTTCCGCGCAGCATTATTGTTAAAATCTGATCCACTTTGCGGCTACTGTAAATTATGCTGCGGGTTTTCCGCAACAAAATCCGTTGCTGAAAAGCCGCAGTATTTACGCTACATGTAAACTGACCCTAACTATATCTATGTATAAACGTTTGTGATTTTATATATATATATTTATGTGCTACAGATGTATTATTTGTTCTAAATCTCTCTTGTCTTTCCCTAAGATTGTTCAGCCCATTTTCATACACCAAGATCTCATGAAGTTAATTTTCCATTGTGTCCCAATATTCATAATTTGCATTTATATAGCATGTAAAGTACAGCATGGAAAAGACAATTTGCAATTGTATAGATTATGAGAGATTGAAGTCATTGTTGGGAACATTATAGTTTCAGATACGGCAAAGTACTAAAGAAAACTTTTGATAGCGCCATAAAATGAAAGGGAAATAAAGTTATTTGAATAATTGAGGCAGCTAATGATATGGCCTTGTATAACGAGAAGCTATAAGTGCATGATTATTGTTTTAGGAGGAAAACAACAACCAATATTTCCAGCAGAATACATAACCTACAAAATCATTGAAGCGCTTTGGTGGCCAATAAACCGTCCGTATTCATGATGTCCCGGCCTCATAAACGTGGTTTCCTCACTAATAACATTCATCCGCTATCCACTATAAATGTTAAATTGGTGGGGCCCCACTGATCACTATTACGGGGCCACAAATTCCCCGTTCCTCCTCCCAGCCTGTCTGCGTTGAGGATGAGTTGTATGGTGCGGCGGTCAAGCATGACCTTTAACTTATGCACTATGACGGGGCCCTTGCGCTACACCCTCTCCCTAACACATAACCCGCTGAATTCCCCGGAGGAAGACTCACACCCTCCATATTTGTCCAAATGGGCGACGGACCTTAAACTTACTTTTACAGCAGACCACCGTACTCGGTTGTATACCATGACCCATCAATCCTCCATATCGAGTATAATTCAGGAAGCGGGCAAGATGGTACATAGTCCACTCCAAACTCCACAGTTTTTACCCCAAGGTCTCCCATTTATGCTGGAGGTGTGGTACCCAAGGAGGTGACCTCTTGCATCTTGTCACTTAGTTAATATGGCTCGTCCATGTATCCCGGCCTTGTGGAAGCAAATTGACTTACCTACAAGGTGCCTTTTGGTTTCAGAAGATCCAGGAAGTGAAACGCATGGAGGAGCTCACAGCCTCTCTACGGGACACAGATGACAAATGTGCGCGCTCCCGGTTTCATTGGGTGAGCTTTGAGAACTCGCCTGAATACATCTCCTTGTTATCTTAACGTCATTCCCGGTATGGGGAAGATGCTTTTTGGACGTATGCCGAGGACTGCCCCATCTCCCTCCCTACCCACCTGCCCCCATCTCCCTCCCTACCCAACTGCCCCCATAGAATGGCTGAAATTTGGCCACACTAGGACTAGGCCCTTTTGCGGGATTTTTTTTTGTATACAAGTTGTACATAGTTCAATGTAATGTATTCTACCTGTGGAGTGAGGACAGGTGGTGCTACACTAGGCTCCATATCATAAGGCCAATGTATGTTCCTGCCCAGCGTTGTAACCAAGGTCTTACAGTTTAGGTCCACCACATGTACCCCTAACAAGCCCACATCCTATGTAGGTAGAACGACACTCGCTGATAATGATAAGAATCTTTCTTGCTTTAGAAAACCCTTTACATTTGTGGGTACGGAGGCGCTGGGTGCAGCACACGTTGGCATTACTTTTTTTAAGATCAAGAAGGAAAGTGCTGAGCTGGCTTCTAAGAGGGAAAATCTGTTTTGAACAGATTTTGCCTTCCTTCTGTTTAAACCGTGTGTGAATGAGACCCCCGTGCTGAGCTCAAACCCATTTACATGAACTAAGGGGGCACAGAACACACTGCTGAATGTTTGCTTTCCTAATGACTATCCGATATAACCCTTTATGCCCTGCTAAGATTCACTTTATAAAAGCCCCGAGTATACATGAAGCGTCTTCTCTTCTAATCAAAGAATTTTAGAACAGAGAATGCTGGGATCTGTGTGACCATAGAAAGGGGTGAGAATTATACGGAAGAGGAGCATGACCAGAAGCCTCATGCATATGAAAAATCAGTATCAGTCAGCACTCTGAACAGATACACAAATTACTTTTTAAAATTCCGTACGGTACCGTAGATATTACCCCTTTCCATAAACCCTATTGGGCCATATTGATGTGATGGAGTGGGGGTTCCCCTGCTCGGTCCCCCTTCCTTTATGATCCAGAACGGACCAGCTCCCACTCCGCTGGACTTGAACCATTCATCTGATGCAGAGGACATTTCCGGCCAGCAAATCAGCTGTTTACTGTGGGCACTGGATACTGGATCGGTGGCGATCAGCTGATCGCGGCTGCTATGTAAAAGGGATTGACCCTAACCCTTATAAAGCACAAAGTGTGGCATATTTTATGGTAACTGTTTCATTTTGGTCTAGTCAGCTTTTGAATAGTTTAAAGTGTAGCTAAACATTTGACAAACTTCTGACATGTTAGAAGTTTGGATTGGTGGGGGTACGAGCACTGAGACCCCCACCAATCTCTAGAACGAAGCAGCTGAAGGTCTCGTGTGAGCGCTCAGCCGCTTCGTGTCTGTTCGGCTTTTTCCGGAATGCCGATGTATCGGAGTACGGGCTCATAGACTTTCTATTGAGTCCGTACACCGATACATTTATTTACGGAAAAAGCCGAACATACACGAAGCGGCTGAGCGCTCACACGAGAACTTGAGCTGCTTCGTTCTAGAGATTGTTGGGGGGGTCTCAGTGCTCGGACCCCCACCAATCCAAACTTCTGACATGTCACTATGACATGTCAGAAGTTTGTCAAACGTTTAGCTACACTTTAATATACTTTGTCTGATTATCCAGATCCTATAATCTGACACCTCTCGGGTCCCGCTGATGCTGGTTTAAAGGAATTTGACTGTATCAAGAAATTAGTTGATATAGTTCTAATTTGCTGGAAGATGTTACCTTGTGTATAATTAGTAATAATACATCCCGGGACAGGTGGATCAATGTCACACGCAACACGAGATGTTCCAGCCCCGGCAATGATCACTGAGTATTATTGCTCAGCAGTTGCTCCCTGACAGAAGTTTCTCGTAGACTTTATTCATGATCCTTGAGGATATTTTATTCATTAAGGATATTATCATAAGATACCAGCACCCCAATGCACATGAAAGAAATTAACATTGGCACCTAAATGCTGTCATTTTTAATGAGGTCTTTTATGGACTCCTTTACAGGCTCCTGCCGGCTCATAGATTTGACGTTTATCTGAATTTAACTTTATTTTACATTTTACCAAAGCCTGGCTTAATCCTTAAAACGGTCTTGTTTGCCGCTGAGTTTGGGCGCACTGGTTGGCAGATACTTCCACCCTATAACACATATTTAAAGACGAGAACGTAGATGGTATGTTTTGTCATCCAGAATTTTAGAACCGTGTAATGCAGATGATATTTTGTATCCAGGAACATATCATTGTATCGACCCTTCTGATCTAAGCGCAGAGATGGGAAGCTGTAAAATAAATGATAGCGATCACATTAAAGTAGAGTGTTGGCAGCGAGGTCGCAATTTGTGTTTTAGGACCAGGCTAGACGAGTGGGCATACATACATAATGTCACAATGACTTGATCGTGCTCGGCTTGTACTAATGTGCTGCTTGTAATTGTTGACCCTGTTGCCAGCAGCACAATGAGGATGATTTTTACAAGGCATTAATGTGCATTGTACAATCCTTGGCAATCACGCGGCTCCCATGTAAGCGTCCGCATTGCGTTAATCTTATTGAATTGAAACGGTCTATGTGCAAATAAACACTCAAATTTCATTGGGTTTTCACTACCCGAGTCTGCAAGCGTTTGTGACAGATGCGTCCACTTGGATCCGGTACCAAACTGTGTAAAATCAAAATTACCCGTGTCCTAATTGTAATATCAATAAGCGCTGTGTTAAAACATAATTTTAATGTCATGTTTATTATGTAAGAAAAGACTGTACTGCGATGGGTGTCATAGGACGCAAATTACAGGTGTCAAAATCAAAGCTGATCATGTCTTGCTGATTCCATAGTATAAAGGATCTACATAAAAAGAATATCTAGTCTAGAAAACCCGTTGTCGTACCCCCTATTAGAGAATTCAGAGTTAATAGAGGGGGGGTCCTCTGTTCAGCATCCTCATCTCTCATGGACCTGACCTATATTACACAGACAACACATTGATATGAATGGGCATTGTGTAAGGTGTAATACTTCATTTCCCCTGTGGTGGTGCTGTGGGGAAATTAAATACCTCCTTCTAGGTTTCCCTACAGATCACAGCTGATCGCTGGAAGTCCCAGCAGGAGGACACTGTGTGACCTGCTTATTGTCAGGGGATTCTTCTAACAAATTGGTAATGTCCAAAGGGGAGAACCGCTGTAAGTCATTTGTACATAGAATGGGGGGAGGAAACCTCCAGCTCACCAGTCCAACGCCTGACACCTCTGCCTCGCTCGGATCTCCGCAACGGTCCACGGCAAACAATAGAAGTATGAAGAAAGTTGATCCAGCGCTGCAGGTATGTGGTTAAAAAGGAACGTATTCCCAATTTTATTGTATCAAAAGATTTAAAAATTCAATGTCAGGTGCATACGGGCATCAAGGCAGTAATAGGTGGGTATTAAGCGCCTACGCGTTTCAAGCAAGGCAAGTGCTCTTAGTCATGGCATCCATTCACTCACATGACTAAGAGCACTTGCCGTGCTTGAAACGCGTAGGCGCTTAATACCCACCTATTACTGCCTTGATGCCCGTATGCACCTGACATCGAATTTTTAAATCTTTTGATACAATAAAATTGGGAATACGTTCCTTTTTAACCACATACCTGCAGCGCTGGATCAACTTTCTTCATACTTTCATTTGTACATACTCGTACAGTAGGGATTTGATCATAGGGGCTTTAATTTGTCATATCTTGGCGGGTTTAAAACGTCTTTATTTTCTTCGTTTTCAATGTCAAAATCAACAATTTTAATATTTTCAGGACTGAACCGTGACATTTGTGGAGGTTTATGATGGCTTCTGAGTGAGTGTACATGGTGCATCCAATAAGGGTAAAGAGAAGAGACTGCTAAAGTGAACCATGTGGATAATAAAGTGTCTACTACACTGAACCTATTGGGAATGACCTATTGCAACCTCTGGGTGACACAATTTCTTGCACAAAAGATAGCAGGGTGCTAAAAAATGGATTACAAACTGACAACAAATTTGTTTGCATTTTAAAAAAAATTTTACAATCAAAAAGGTCCAAAAAATTATTATTTTGACACCGATCAAAACGGCTGCACTTTGACATCCGTTTGAGTTTTATAGAAATAACGCGTTCATGATCGGTTTTTGTTCTTCTAACAAGAAGCATACTCCAAAAAGTGTAAGTGTGAAGCTTGTTTTAAAGTGCTTCCCACCATTAGAAATGTTTCTGCATTCATTCTTTTATTTTGAAGACCTGATTTCTCTGACATGCCTGCTTGTGGAGCTGCAGGTTCAGAGCTCAGTGGGTATTCTCTGTGAAGCTGCTCTTGCCTGTGTGTCGGTGTCTCCTTCCCCATCCCTATATCACACTGACATGGCAGTAAAGGCTGTGATTTTTGCAAATGCAGCTCAGGTGTCCCCTCGGGGTTGTATGACCTGCTGTGGGTAAATAACACTGACCTTTAGTGACAACAGATGCCTTTCCAGTGTCCAGGAGTAGGTTAGCAAGAGGCCGGGTAGCAATAAATGACTGCAGACTGCACATAGAATTTGTTTCTTGTTTGTAACCCATCAACCTGGTAACTTAAAGCTGCATAAAAGCTGAATGCTAAATGATTATTTTTAATCAAAACTATTTGCACAACTTATTTTAGACTAATTAGAGGACAAAAAGGAGGTATTAAAAAACATTTCCAGCCATATTGAAGAAAAAAAGAAAACTCCTCCTTAAAGAGGCTCTGTCACCAGATTCTCAAACCCCTATCTCCTATTGCATGTGATCAGCGCTGCAATGTAGAGAACAGTAACGGTTTTTTTTTTTAACTTTCATTTTTGGCCAAGTTATGAGCTATTTTATATATATGCAAATGAGCCTTTCTAATGGACAACTGGACGTGTTTTTTTTTCGTTATGTCCAACTGGGCGTGTATTGTGTTTTTAACTGGGCGTGTTTATGTGTATGACGCTGACCAATCAGTGACCAGTCAGCATCATACACTCCTCTCCATTCATTTACACTGCACTAGCGATATAGATATATCGCTATGTGCAGCCTCATACACAGAGATTAACGTTAATCCAGTGTCCTGATAATGAATACACATGAAATCCAGCCTGGACGTCATGTGTATTCATAATCCTGACACTTCTGAATCTTTTCTGTGAGATTTGCAGCAACGGAAACGAAATCTCGTTTACCTCCGTAATCTCGCGAGATTTCGTTTCCCTTGCTAGAAATCTCACAGAAAAGATTCAGAAGTGTCAGGATTCTGAGTACACATGACGTCCAGGCTGGAGGTCATGTGTATTCATTATCAGGACACTGCAGTAACGTTAATCTCTGTTTATGTGGCTGCACATCGCTGCTGTGTAAATCAATGGAGAGGAGTGTATGACGCTGACTGGTCACTGATTGGTCAGCGTCATACACGTAAACACGCCCAGTTAAAAACATAAGACACGCCCAGTTGGACATACGAAAAAAAAAACGCCCAGTTGTCCATTTCAAAGCTCATTTGCATATATATATAAAATAGCTCATAACTTGGCCAAAAATGAACGTTTTTAAAAAAAACAAAAACGTTACTGTTCTCTACATTGCAGCGCCGATCACATGCAATAGGAGATAGGGATCTGAGAATCTGGTGACAGAGCCTCATTAAATACATTTTTCATCCTTCCAAAATGCTAGACTATAATGATATGAAACGGGGCGCTACAATCAAACTTCATTGGGCTCGTTCACACGTAGCGGAATTTCTGCGTATTTTCCATCTGGAATTGCGGATGCAAAATCCGCAGCAGAATACAGTAGTGGGTGAGATTTAACAAATCTCATCCACACGCTGAGTAAAATTTACGACCAGAAATTGACCTGCGGTGCGTATTTTTTGGACCGCATCATGTCAATTCCTGCTGCGGAAAGTGACTGAATTGCTGTTTTTGAGATGAGATGTCACCATATTCCAGCATTGAGAAAAATGCTGCAAAATCCGCACCATTTTCTGCAGTAAAGAACGCAGGACATGGTGCGTTTTTTTCCGCAGCTGAAACCCTACTGGTTTCTGCGGAATTGCTGCAGAAATTTGCATGGGCCGAAAATTCGGGTGGCTGTCCGAGGCCGGCCGTGCCTGTAATCGCGGACCGTGATAACGAGCACGGCCGTGTGAATGAGGCTTTGGACTTAGAGAGCCGTCCTCCAAGAATACGAGAAATTATTAGTGACCACTGCATTGTGCACGTTTCCGCCCTTATAGCTACGGTTGTCACCGCCTCTGCCAGGGCGACTCCGCATCTTGGAATTGCCCGTCAGGATTATAATCCAAGTCTATATCACACGAGGCTGGTGTGTTTCTATCTGAGATACGTAATGTTCAAACTCCTAATATGTTTAATATTAAATAAACCTTTTAGTAGTTCTTTTTCTGTCACCCAGTTTGTGTTTTCAGATTATTGACCCTTTATAAATGAACAAGATTTTCTTAATACTCCAAAATCACAGAAATAATATAGAACATAATATATTCCTGCTCTGTGGGTATCAGAACATTGAGATGAATAATAAAGGAGTTTTATTACAGGAATTGTTTAGAATTTGCCATTGAGCAGGATCTTCGTTTCTTTACATATTAATTTGCATACATTGAATTTACAAGCATGGAGGTTTTTGACCTAATTCTGTTTTTCTGGTGGCTCGAGTGTTTTTTTGTTTTCTGGCATCCTAATGAATTTAAAGAGCACCTGACATCAGAAAATGACCTATTGTTCAAATCAAGTTTGTATGTTAAACATATCATTGTCTTAATTTTCCTTTTTTTTTTTTTTTCCCCATTATTTTCCATGCCACTATCTATATTAGAGAAAAAATATTGTTTTCACATTGGCAGACAGATGAAAGATAAAGCCTCTATTATAAAGCTGGAGGCAGATAACACATGATCCTCCATTGACAATAGAAGGCGACACATGTCACAGAGCATGCTCTCTACACTCTAAATATGTTTTGCAGCGCTGTACAGACGTTTTCATCACTCGCTGACCCCAGCGGGGCTCACAATCTAAATTCCCGATCTGTATGTTTTTGGCGTGTGGTAGAAAACCGGAGTACCTGTATGAAACCCACGCAAACCTGGAAAATACATTGAAACTCCATGCAGATGTTGTCCTAGGTTGAATTTAAAGGGGCTATCCACGAACGAACAACTGATAACCTATCCACAGTATAGGTCATCAGTATATGATGGGTGGGGGTAATACACCTGGACACCGCACCGATCAGCTGCCTACGGGAGCCGAATGTTATGAAGGGTATGCAGAAGTTGGCTCCGAATACTGCATACCGGCCATGCTGCAGAACTGCAGCTCTGCTGCTATTCAATGGAATAGGAGCAGAGCTGCAGTACCGCAGCTCGGCCTCTATGCTGTGACCGGAGCCAACTGCTACCGGAATGGACATCTGGTCCCAGGATGCACCGGGACAGCTGATCAGTGCGGGGTCCGGCTGTCGGACCCCCACCGATCATATACTGATTACCTGCCCTGTGACTAGGTCATCAGTTGTCTGTGGGTGGACAACCCCTTTAATAGTACTAACCACTGTGCTGCCCATAGAAGTCATATAGGTTATTTTCTGACCTTGCTTTTTTATGTCCCGGTGACTGCTGTAAAGCAATTCTCAGTGTACACCCTAGAGCAGCAGGTCATGCAAGATGGCTTCCCCCAAATCATGTACAAAATTTTTTATAAAAATGTAAAATAACAAAAAGTTTATGTATAATGTCCAAAAATAATAAACTGAATCTAACGGTACAGATGTTTAATGCGCAAAAGAAATAGGGGGATCGGTTCCTTATAAGAACCTCTTGTATGTCATCTGAAACCCTTGTGTGTTACTCTAGGCGGTGGGTGTACACTAAATAGAATAAACTGTGCACTGTCCCTTTAAAAGAAAACTAAAAACAACTACAAACTTTTGGAAAGCAAATTAGCCAATCGAGATCTTCATATCCATTCAGCATTCACATATTTTATAATCAATTGGGAGCGGAATTGGGTTCTGTGATTTGGATCCTGCTGACCAGATCTGGATGCTGCTTCCTCAGAAGTCTCGTCTGCTATATCTGTAATATATCCGCATAGTTTTATAGTATCACACTTTTTGGGAACTGTCTGGTGCTCGCTCTAGCTTAGGGGATGCTGACACCCTCGGATGCAACCATTTCTCAGGAATATGGCACTTCAGATGTCTTCACGTATCTCCCCAAGTTAGCCCGGACTGAGTGAGTAATGGTGTTAATTTGATATCGTCAGCACCCCCCTTTTCTGCTTTGTGCAGGCTGAGCACTTGCTACCCCGCTGTCTGTTTTTCCTTGCTAAGGTTCACTTGTAATTATGTTGATTTTCATCAACCCACCCCCTCATGGAAGCTTATTAGTTTGAATATTTTTTATTTATGATCATTTCACCAAACTCCTGCTAGCAATTCCAATTACTCTCACCGCTTCCTTGTAATTGTCTTTCCATAATGGCTCAGAAACAATTGCACTAAATGAGGTGGCTCCAGCAAGATGAGAGTCTCACTTCATTAAAGGCTAATGTATTCTCAGCTCCCGCGCGGTGGGGCCTGGCTCGGAAGTGAGACGTTTAAACAGCTCCGCTTTTTATTCAGCCACGTACTTTGCTATATTTCCTTTATTTTGGTGGCCTCGCTATAGGCGTAGCATTTGTGTGGGGAGTGTGAAGGATTTTGTAGGTGACCTCTGCACTTACTGGGTAACTAAAGCTACAATTCTGGAAAATTTGTGCAAAAAAAGTGCAAAATTTCTGACCATTTTGGAATTCTTGCTCCGTCGCGCAAGTTTTTCTTTCGTAGGCAAACATTGAGGTTGTGGAACGGTTGAAGTAATCCGTAATTTTACAATGACCACCATGCAACTAAAAGTCACAATCGAGCCCTATCCTTTAAGGGGAAGTCCACATGGGGCGGATACACTACGTAAGGGTACACAGCGTAGCGTATCCGCCCCGGTGGCTGCAGGGAATTCCGGGCGTAAAACGGCACCAAATTGTGGTGCAGTTTTTCGCCCGGAACGTCCGCTGCAGCGGCGGTCACATAAGATGAAACGTCATTACAGGAGGCCGGCCCTCTGACGTCATCCAGGCCGGCCTCCTGAGATGACGTTTCATCCCATGTGACCAACGCTTTAGCCTGTGATTGGCTGTAGCGGTCACATGGGATAAAACGTCATCCCAAGGGGCTGGCCTGGGTGACGTCAGAGGTAGAATGTTTGTTTTTTTGCGTAATCGCTGCGATTCCGCCGCAAAAGTCGCAACACTTGACTATTAGTTGCGTTTTTTATATCCCCATTGAATTAAATAGAGAAAAACCAAAACAAAACAAATTACCGGCGATTCCGCAACCAGAATTGACATGCTGCAGCCACTGGTTTCCGCTATAAACCGTCTACAGATTTTTACCACTTCATCTCTTCCAACATTTCAATGTCTTTCGTATCTTTTTGAAAATTGTTTGTTTTGCACAAGAGAACAAGGTGGTGACCAAACCCGTATCTGGCCTGGAATTTCTTCACAGCGACGACGGCTAAATCTCCAAGTCTGTAACGCGGGAGTTTTCTGCTCTGAGGGACTGCGCGGTTTAATCCTCGACATCTGCGACATCGAACGTAGAAGCCACTTTAACTTGTTAGAGTAGGAGCTGCCTGAGCACGACACGAAGATCAAGCTTCCGTCTCTCCCTGAAATGTAGATTATATTTCCAGTGAAAACATTCCCTCAATCCCGTCCTGAAATGAGGAGAATTATCAGATATCGCTTTTCACAGCAATTTATCAGGAATGTGACAAACGCTGCTGTGACCGTTCTGCATTGTGGATCTAAAAGTAAAAATACGTTTAGTGCGGCCAAATCGAAAATTTAATTGGCACTTTCCTGCGTCTCATCCCCCACCTCATACTCGGTCCAGGCTGCACTCTCGGAGAGCGTTAGAATGGAATTGCCCCACGCAGTAATTGGGAGGCCAAGCAGAAGGTGGCTTATCTCTAGGCAGGAATGTTTGACTGGAAAGAAAGTTAGTCTCCCATGTAAACATGGATTGTGGCCAGGATATGTGTTTTTCTCATAGACGGAGGATCCATTTCAGCCTCAGACCACATGTCCACAGGGAACGGTTACACGTTGGTTAATTGCAGACAGTTCCATTCCTATCCTGGTTATCAGACCTAGTGGTTGAGGGTGGATCACTTTCTCTTGCACTATCTATCTAATTGGCTGGACAGGAGGGTAACCTAAAACTCTGTAAGACTAGAGTTGTGCTACCTCCGAGCCCCAAGAAAAACAGCTCCACTTAGACGGTCGGACCTCATAGACGTAGTTCTTCCAGGTCTTGTTATCCTTACCCCACACTTTTCTAGCAGACCTGAGAGAAGCTTAAAGGGTAACTAAACATTCGACAAACTTCTGACGTGACCTGTCAGAAGTTTTGATTGGTGGAGGTCTGAACACTGAGACCCCCACCAATCGCTCAAACGATCGTGTGAGCGCTGAGCCAATTCGTTTCTGTTCGGCTTTTTCCAGAAATGAACATATCAGGGTACGGGCTCAATGGAAAGTCTAGGAGCCCGTACTCTGTACACATCGGCTTTCCGTAAAAAGCCGAACAGAAACGATTTGGCTCCGCTCTCACCTGAGCACTTTTGCCGCTTTGTTTTAGCGATCAGAGGGGGTACCGTGCTCGGATCCCCACCGATCAAAACTTTTGACATGTTTTATGAGCGTATATGTACTCTCTAATGGATGTTTTTGTGCAGAAATTTGCCAATCACTTCTACCTGAATGTCATATATGATATATTTACTGGATCTCTTCTTTATGACACAAAGAAAATAAAGTAATTGCAATTTTGTAGTCCTTTTAAGGAACAATAAACCTAAAAATGAATGATAAAAGTAAACAGAAGATAAACTGGCCAATACGGTTTGTCAGTCTGAAGGATTTTCTCGTCTTGAGGAAATCCCGCCGAGAACAAAGGTTAATTTCATGTTGATATATTCCATTTTTGGCTGGTAAATGAAGGAGTGGGGCTTAAATAAGGGCTGGGGTTTAGCACTATCTTTCTCCTACTGCAGATGGTAGAGACTCCTGCTGCAGCCAGTTGTCTTAAAGTCTAGCTAAACGTTTGACAAACTTAGTGACATGTCAGAATTTTGATTGGTGGGGGTCTGAGCACTGAAACCCCCACCAATCGTTAGAACGAAGCAGCTGAAGCGTTCGTGTGAGCGCTCAGCCGCTTCGTGCCCGTTCAGCTTTTTCCGGAAAGCCAATGTATCGGAGGACGGGCTCATAGACCTATTAACTCCATACACCGATACATTTATTTCCGGAAAAAGCCGAACAGACACGTAGCGGCCGAGCGCTCACACGAGGACTTCAGCTGCTTTGTTTTAGAGATTGGTGGGGGGGTCTCAGTGCTCGGACCCCCACCAATCAAAACTTCTGACGTGTCACTAAAGTTTGTTAAATGTTTAGTTACCCTTTAAGGTAACACTTTGCAGATTTTCAGTGCAGATTGCACCTTTAAAATCGGTGACAATTTACAGTAGGTGTGGATGTATTTTGAAAACCCCTTGTCAATTCTCTTGTGGATGTGTTATGGAGTTTGACCGTGGATTTCACCCTTTTTCAATGCAAAGGGTGAGTTCTGCAACAGAAAAATCCACGACGTCTGAACTTCGCCTAAACCTTAAAAATGTCGTTTTTGTAATCCTTGTACCATGCGAGGCCTGTTACTATTGTTTTTTTACTCTCAGACATAAGGGCATTTTTCTATTCCTTTTCGGGGGAAGTGTCAAACCGATCTGCCACCATATTGGTTTTCTCCTTTGCATCTTTTCGGCTGGAGCACTTGCGATCATCACACAAAGCCCATTTTGGAAAAAATATTTCTGCTTGGGCATTACAGTCTCAAATTGATTGTGGTTTTCCATATTGACCGGTTTGAAAATTCTGAATTATCGCATTAAATGCACCATGTTTGTTAAATGTACACAACAATTTGTGCCAGCAAAAAGGCAAACGTGTCCACCAGCCACGAAGAGGCGTAAGAGAGCAATTCCTCTATCGTGCCTAGTTGAGTTGCCCCAAATTTGGCACCGTTTTCTCTACTTTTTTTTAACCCCTTAATTCATGAATCTCATGGTAAATCTTTTTTTCTAATATTATTATTAATAATAATAATAATCTTTTATTGATACATTGTATTCTAATTAATTTAAACTTTATAGTTTAAATAGAAATATAAATTCTCTGTTGATAAAGAAAACCACAAATGATAAATCTTTCTCTTGTATAGTTTCTTGTTTTACGTTGCTTTCGGTTACCTTTGCACTATGTAGAGATACATCTCTCTTTGGTGTGATGCTATAGTCTATGTCTTCCTCTTAATTCTGGGAATATTTCTACCTCACTTTTTCTGTGCCACAAGCAAAGCGTTGTTCACTTTGCAAATGTGTGTTGGGAAAATGTCGACATCTGTTACCGCACAGCTCAATTAACTCCCAGAAATGTGATTACCACAGATCAGGAGTCACTTATGTTCCCCTCATCTCGTTGAGAATATTCGCTAGTGATAAAGTGAGTTGTCACATTCTTGATTCTAAAACCTTCCTTTAAGGACCATGCCGTGTACCTTCACTAGTACAACCTGCTCTTCTTACCTTCACTTCACCTACATCTCCTTCATTAGTACCCGTTACGTATGTGGATTGGGCACTACACTGAAAAGTATGCGTTAAGGTGGTGTCACACAGTTGTAATAGGTTTTATTAATGATCTAAGTTCAATCCATCATAGGACTATGTAAAACTGCCCAAACTCACACCGAGGAGTCTGAACTCTGTTTCGAAGAAAGGGAAAATGGTGAAACAATTCAGCATTAAAGAAGTTGTCCACTACTGAACAACTGATGACCTAAAATTCAGGCAGATCACCAAGCAGCATGGCTCCTGCATTCTGGGTATCAGGGAAGTCCAAGCCCATGGACCTTCTGTTCTTATCTTTTGATGTTCTACAAGGATAAGCCAGAAGATAAGTTAAATGAGAAATGACCCAAGAACATGTAAGGAGAGAGCCACATCCCTTCACTTCGCTGTTTCAATTTGATGAAGACTCCTGCCAAGATCGAAATTCTAGCTTTCGTCTGAAGGCCACCCAATCCACCTCCCCATGTAATTATGCTCAAAAGAGTTCAATGCTCACACACGTTTGTGTTGTGAGTTTCGGCATTTACACCTCCGGCAGGCCCATAGACTCCAATAGCCGAGTGTATGCCAAAAGTGTGTCTATCGAAGGTCTGTAGAAAATTCAAAGTCCAGTGGCTGAAACGAACAGGCAGGAGGGTGACAATAGCAAGAGTAGTTAAGTAGCCGTCCAGATTCGGCACACCAGAAGTGACAATAGTTTGTTGCGTGAGGAAGAGACGTAGTCCGGAATCAATCCAAGTGCGGTACACAAATAAGCAGCAACAGTTTGTAGAGAGGCAGCAAGGAACTAGACTAGAGACTGGACGCTTAATCGTCTGCCAAGGAGGAAGTGCAAGGTCCAGGCTAAAATAGGATGCCAAAAGCGTTAAACTAATGAGGTAATCAAGGCAAGGAATATCCAGAGCCAAGAATCAAGAGAACCTGGACCGTAGATTCAGCAGTGGAGCTGTCCAGCATCACCAGTAGCTCAATATGAAGAACTTCTGCCTGGGACACAGCAGTTTCTGGGATTGAATCCTGACAGTGTCTGTATACCTTTTTTTTTTTACCTGTTTTTTAACAAGGTTGTCAACTATGCATTTTAATACAAGAAGACCCCCCCCCCCCAAATGCCATTGGAGTCAATTGTATAGGCATGCATGCGGTTTCATGTGACGGTTGAATATGGACACTGAGCTCATGCTCCCTGAACGCTGTTTTCTGTGACCTAAAGGGAGAATTATTTTTCTCTGGAACACTCAAGACCAGTAAGCTGAGACCTTGTGCTTAGTCTGTTTACACTTTGCTTGTGGATTTCCCATTTGCAGAAAAAAAAATCCCAATATACTCACCTTACCTATTACCTGGCGCTCCCGTATTGATGCATCCCTGGTCGCTTGCCAGACTCTACTCACACAACTCCAGCGATAATGTTTCGACACGTGACCGCTGTAGCCTGTGATTGGCTGCAGCGCTTCATGTGTTGAGACGACACATCATCCCTGGAGTTCGGTAAACGGAGACCGGCAGGGAACTAAGGAAGCGTCATCACGGGAGCGCTAGGCAATTGGTTATGAGAGTATACAGCACTTGTTGTTTTTTTTGTTTTCTAAATAAAATCCTCAGGATCCGCAGGTATTTCACAACGAAATACCAAACACTAGGATTTGATTGCCGAGTTTAACTTTCACATTGAAGTCAATAGGAAAAATCTGCAACAAATCCGTGCTTATTCCGCGACCGGAATTGACATGAAATTGATGCTGCGTGTAAATAACTTTTTTGTTTTAAATCCCATCCGCTTGCCGCTGCTGTATTCCGCTACAGATGTCATCGGCAAATCCGGAAAATTCACAGCATTTCTGTCCCGTGCAGACTCCGTACTTCTGTCAATCCCAAAATGCTGGTTCATGATGAAGAATATTAGATCTAGGAATGCTAGTCAGCTCCACAAAGCTGCAGCCCGTCTCATGTTACCTGGATCTTATGTCTTTTCGGTTTTAATATGTAGAGAAACTTGTTAGAGATTGCAGCCCCCTCCCTGATATTGGAGTTAAGTGACTGAAATCAGTCTGGTTTCCGTGCACCATAAAAGCTTCGTGGGTCCTGGGAGAGAGAGGATATGTGTTTTGTTTACTGTTTTGCCGACTAATTGCTATTCTTGGGATGCTAATTTACTTTCTAGTGCTACATATTTTTAGATGCCGCTTTTATGCTTTGCTGTGAGATTTTTTTTATTATCATTGTTTACTCTCGGCAGGTTTGTGTCTGTAGTGATGAATGTTTGCAAGTGCGAAGTGTCTGCTGGACAGAGTGGAGAGCCTTTCTGATGTGACACAAGTGACCAGTCAAGTGTCATAAAGCTGCGGACACCTTCTGTCATCGTCTATGTGAAGCTTCATGACTGAAGACATGGGGGGGGGGGGGGTTGTGACATGGATGATGACTCGTTTGTTCTTGTACACTAAATAATATCAGAAAAAAAAAACATGCAGATCCTACTGATCGTCTGAGTTCACCTGGGCCGGATACGTGGCGTAAAAGCATGCATAGTATCCGCTCTGCGCGCTGCAGGGAATTCCGGGTGAAAAACCACACCAAACTGGTTCACTTTTTTATGCCGGAATGTCTGTTGCGAAAAACTGCAGCACTTGGCCGGCCTGCCAGCAGGCTGGCCTCCTAGGATAATGTTTCATCCCAGGAGACCGCTGCAGCCTGTGATTGGCTGCAGCGGTGGTCACATGGGATGAAGCGTCATCCCAGGAGGCCGGCCTTCTGATGTTATCCAGGCTGGCCTCCTGGGATGACATTGCAGCCTCTGATTGGCTGCAGCGGTGGTCACATGGGATGAAGCGTCATCCCAGGAGGCCGGCCTTCTGATGTTATCCAGGCTGGCCTCCTGGGATGACATTGCAGCCTCTGATTGGCTGCAGCGGTGGTCACATGGGATGAAGCATCATCCCAGGAGGCCGGCCTTCTGACGTCATCCAGGCCGCCCTCCTGGGATGATGTTTCATCCCCTGTGACCGCCGCTACCGCCTGTGATTGGCAGCAGCAGTCACATGGGATGAAATGTCATCCCAGGAGACCGGCCTGGAGGAAGAATCACAGACTTCTGGGGAAGTATAATATTTTTATTTTTTTTCTGAATTGCATTTTTTTGCAGCGGAATCACTGCAAAACCTCCGCAAAAAAACGCAATAACTGCTATATGTTGCGGGTTTTACCTCCCCATTGAATTCAACGGGGAAAACCCGCAACAAATAAACAGCGTTTACGCAAATACAATTGACATGCTGTGGAATAAAATTTCGCACCGCGTGTCAATCTCTGATCGTTTTTTTCCGCTCAGGATTTACGCAGCGTGTGGATGAGATTTGTTTTATCTCATCCGCTTTGCTGCCACTATATTTGCTGCGGATTTTCCACAACGAATTCCATTGCAGATAATCCGCAGTAGTTACGCAACGCGTGAACAGATAACGGAAGTTAGGGGGAAGATTTCACTACCTGATGATGAAAGAGTAATTACTTCACCTGCAACTGCCGCAACACAACCGTAGAACAGGGTGTAGGGGGCCCCGTTCTAGAGATACACTACCGTTCAAAAGTTTAGGGTCACTTAGAAATTTCCTTATTTTTGCAAGAAAAGCACAGTTTTTTTCAATGAAGATAACATTAAATTAATCAGAAATACACTCTATACATTGTTAATGTGGTAAATGACTATTCTAGCTGCAAACGTCTGGTTTTTAATGCAATATCTATATACCGTGTTTCCCCGAAAGTAAGACAGTGTCTTACTTTCTTTTTATCCCCAAAAGCCCCACTATGTCTTACTTTCGGGGTATGTCTTATATTGGAAACAAATTTTTTTTTTTTTTTTTTTTTTTTTTTTTTCCACAAACTTTATTTAACTGTTTTACATTTTTTTTTTTAGTCCCACCAGGGGACTTCACTATGCGATGTGCCGATCGCATATATAATGCTTTGGTATACTTAGTATACCGAAGCATTATTGCCTGTCAGTGTAAAACTGACAGGCAACCTATTAGGTCATGCCTCCGGCATCGCCTAACAGGCAGATGCTGAAGGCAGACCTGGGGGTCTTTGTTAGACCCCTGGCTGTCATGGAAACCCGACGGCGACCCGCGATTTGTTTGCGGGGGCGCCGATCGGGTGACAGAGGGAGCTCCCCCCTCTGTCAAACACATTAAATGCCGCTGTCACTATTGACAGCGGCATTTAATGGGTTAAACTGCTGGAATCGGCGCGCGCTTCGATTCCGGCAGTTGCAGCAGGAGCCAGGCTGTGTATAACAGCCGTGCTCCTGCCGCTGATCGCGTGGGTACAGTCTCAGTACCCGCGCCATCACAGGACGGATATATCCGTCCTCCTGCGCGAACTAGCAGCTGCTGAGGACGGATATATCCGTCCTTCGGCGTTAAGTGGGAGTGGAAGTGGGCAGGAGGCGGCAATACCCCCGTGTTTCCCCGAAAGTAAGACATATGTCTTACTTTCGGGGTACGGCTTATATTAGCCGACCCCCCTGAAACCCCCGATACGTCTTACAATCGGGGGTGTCTTACTATCGGGGAAACACGGTAGGTGTATAGAGGCCCATTTCCAGCAACCATCACTCCAGTGTTCTAATGGTACATTGTGTTTGCTAACTGTGTTAGAAGGCTAATGGATGATTAGAAAACACTTGAAAACCGTTGTGCAATTATGTTAGCACCGCTGTAAACAGTTTTGCTGTTTAGAGGAGCTATAAAACTGACCTTCCTTTGAGCTAGTTGAGAATCTGGAGCATTACATTTGTGGGTTCGATGAAACTCTCAAAATGGCTAGAAAAAGAGAGCTTTCATGTGAAACTCGACAGTCTATTCTTGTTCTTAGAAATGAAGGCTATTCCATGCGAGAAATTGCCAAGAAACTGAAGATTTCCTACAACGGTGTGTACTACGCCCTTCAGAGGACGGCACACACAGGCTCTAACCAGAGTAGAAAGAGAAGTGGGAGGCCCCGCTGCACAACTGAGCAACAAGACAAGTACATTAGAGTCTCTAGTTTGAGAAATAGACACCTCACAGGTCCTCAACTGGCAGCTTCATTAAATAGTACCCGCAAAACGCCAGTGTCAACGTCTACAGTGAATAGGCGACTCCGGGATGCTGGCCTTCAGGGCAGAGTGGCAAAGAAAAAGCCATATCTGAGACTGGCTAATAAAAGGAAAAGATTAATATGGGCAAAAGCACAGACATTGGACAGAGGAAGATTGGAAAAAAGTGTTATGGACAGACGAATGGAAGTTTGAGGTGTTTGGATCACACAGAAGAACATTTGTGAGACGCAGAACAACTGAAAAGATGCTGGAAGAGTGCCTGACGCCATCTGTCAAGCATGGTGGAGGTCATGTGATGGTCTGGGGTTGCTTTGGTGCTGGTAAAGTGGGAGATTTGTACAAGGTAAAAGGGATTTTGAATAAGGAAGGCTATCACTCCATTTTGCAACGCCATGCCATACCCTGTGGACAGCGCTTGATTGGAGCCAATTTCATCCTACAACAGGACAATGACCCAAAGCACCTCCAAATGATGCAAGAACTATTTAGGGAAGAAGCCGGCAGCTGGTATTCTATCTGTAATGGAGTGGCCAGCGCAGTCACCAGATCTCAACCCCATAGAGCTGTTGTGGGAGCAGCTTGACCGTATGGTACGCAAGAAGTGCCCATCAAGCCAATCCAACTTGTGGGAGGGGCTTCTGGAAGCATGGGGGGAAATGTCTCCCGATTACCTCAGCAAATTAACAGCCAGAATGCCAAAGGTCTACAATGCTGGAATTGCTGCAAATGGAGAATTCTTTGACGAAAGCAAAGTTTGAAGGAGAAAATTATTATTTCTAACCTTGTCAATGTCTTGACTATATTTTCTAGGTATTTTGCAACTCATTGGATAAATATAAGTGTGAGTTTTCATGGAAAAACACAAAATTGTCTGGGTGACCCCAAACTTTTGAACGGTAGTGTAGGTGCGGGTCCCAGAGGTGCGACCCACATCTATCTGACATTTATGACATATTCTGTGGATATATACTGTGTATTGTGTTCTATATCCTATGGATATATCATAAATGTCTCTGATAGGATAACCCCTTTAAATCAGATTTTCCTCCCAGGGGGTTCTTTTGCGTCCATGTTGCTGACTTATAAGACCCTCCCTCAGTGCCGCCATCAGGGGGGTATTAGGGGTAGTAGTGTAGGGGGCCCGGCCAAACTTAATTGAAAGGGGGGCCCGGCAACTGCCGCAACTTGCCTTTGGTAGAAAAAAACAGGCCCCTGCAATGGGGCCTGTTTTTTTCACCAAAACAATGTCGTGAGCTGCGGGCCCCCCTCTTATCACCGCCGCGAAACACCGCTCGTACGAGCGAGCGCGCGACCGCGCGCGAACGCCAGCAAGCGCGCGCGCGCCCACGCGCGAATGACCAGGCGCGCCGCCGAGAGGGAGGCGGTGCGCCCACAACACAAGATCTAGGGGGAAGGACAGCCACACTGGACAGCGGCGCAGTCTACTTACTCGTCCTCCTCGTCCGCCTCCGACTCCGCCACCTCGTCCGACTCCGCCTCCTCGTCCGACTCCGCCTCCTTCTCCAGAGCGTGGCTGCGTAAGGAGAGGGGGAGGAGTCTAGTTGTTGCGCGGCGGCAGTTCTACGATCCCCGCCATTTTCTGGAGCATGGAGCCTGGAGGTGAAGGACGACATCTGGACCGAAGACATCGCCTGAAGAGGACTGGAGTGGGAGCAGCTCTTCTGACACGGTGAGTAAAGTGTCTCAAAGTGCTGTTTCTGTATGGCCCTGTTCACACAGAGTATTTTGCAGGCCGAAAAAATCTGCCTCAAAATTCCTTAAAGAATTTTGAGGCAGATTTTGACCTGCCCACACTATCTTGCCGCGTTTTTTGCTGCGTTTTTTGCCCGCTGCGATTGAGGACAGCAGACAAAAAACGCAGCGAAAAATGCATTTTCTGCCTCCCATTGATTTCGATGGGAGGTCAGAGGCGGAACCGCGGCAAGAAAGGACGTGCTGCTTTTTCTTTTTTCCGCGACTGGCTCCCATTGATTTCAGATTAAATCAATGGGAGGCGGTTTTGGAAGTTGTTTGGTGCTGATTCTGACGCAGTGTCCGAGTCAATATCAAGGCCCAAAAACTCTGTGAACTGGGCCTTATTGTTAGGGCTTATTCAGACGAACGTGTAATACATCCGTGCAACGTGCGTGATTTTCACGCGCCTCGCACGGACCTATGTTACTCTATGGGGTCGTGCAGACTGTCAGTGATTTTCACGCAGCGTGTGTCCGTGTGTCCGCTGCGTAAAACTCACGACATGTCCGATATTTGTGCATTGTTCGCGCATCACGCACCCATTGAAGTCAATGGGTGCGTGAAAATCACGCCCAGCGCTTCCGCAGCCGTATAAACTATGAATGAAAACAGAAAAGCACCGCGTGCTACAAACATACAAACAGAGTGTCATAATGATGGCGGCTGCGCGAAAATCACGCAGCCGCGCATCATACGCTGCTGACACACGGAGCGGTTATGACCTTTTGCATGCGCTAAACGCCACGTTTTTGCGCACACAAAAAGCACACGCTCGTGTAAATCCGGCCTTAGGGTAGGAACACACTAGGCATGAACACTGCGGATTTTATGCAACACATTTTATTGTGGAAAATCTGCAGCGTATTACAGTCGCAGCAGAGTGGATGAGATTAGAACAAATCTCATCCACACGCTGCAAAAAAAATGGACCTGCAGTGTGGCTTTTTAAGCCGCAGCATGTCAATTCATTCTGTGGAATCGCCGCTCGTCTGTTGCGGAAATGCTGCGGTTCTGCCGCAAAAATCACACATGAGAAAAAAAAAAGGTACTTTTTTACATTTATAAAAAAGTTTAGACTTGCCCCGGCCGTAGTCCTGGTGACGCGATTCTCTATTCTTAGCGCAGCCCGGCCTCCTGTCATGACGTTTCATCCCATGTGACTGCTGCAGCGGTCACATGGTCTACAGCGTCATCCCAGGAGGCGGGGCTACGTTCAGAAGAGAGAGATGCGTCATCTAAACTACGGCCGGGGCAAGTCTAAACTTTTTTTTCCCTGCAGGATTCCCGCAGCGGACATGCCTCACGAAACCTGCGCCACTATTTGGTGCGGTTTTGCTGGCAGAATTCCCTGCGGCTCCCGGGATAAGCTGTGGAGTTTTTCTCAGCATATCCGCCTAGTGTGTCCCTTATGATGTCGCTCCTGGAGCTGCTGCCGGTCTCTAAATAGGCAGTTGGTCCAGTAGAATTTGGAATTATTTTTTTTTGTGAACCAGCTTAAAAAAATACAAAACTTTTGTGTTAGGGCCTGTTCACATCACCGTTCGCTTCCGCTCCGGGGTTCCGTCTGAGGTTTCTGTCGGGTGAACCCCGCAACGGAAAGAGAAAGTGACAGCACAGCTTCCGTTTCAGTCACCATCGATCTCAATGGTGACGGAAACATCGCTAATGGTTTCCGTTCGTCACCATTCCGGCAGGTTTTCGGACGGAATCAATAGCGTAGTCGACTGAGCTAATGGTGACGGAAACGGAAGCTGTCACTTTCACTTTCCGTTGCGGGGTTCACCCGACGGAAACCTCAGACGGAACGGAAGCGAACGGTGATGTGAACAGGCCCTAACACAAAAGTTTTGTATTTTTTTAAGCTTGTTCACCAAAAAAAATAATTCCAAATTCTACTGGACCAATTGCCTATTTAGAGACCGGCAGCAGCTCCAGGAGCGACATCATAAGGGACACACTAGGCGGATATGCTGAGTAAAACTACACAGCTTATCCGCCCCCGGTAGCCGCAGGGAATTCCGCCAGCAAAACCGCACCAAATAGTGGCGCAGGTTTCGTGAGGCATGTCCGCTGCGGGAATCCTGCAGGGAAAAAAAGTTTCGACTTGCCCCGGCCGTAGTTTAGGTGACGCATCTCTCTCTTCTGAACGTAGCCCCGCCTCCTGGGATGACGCTGTAGACCATGTGACCGCTGCAGCAGTCACATGGGATGAAACGTCATGACAGGAGGCCGAGCTGCGCTAAGAATAGAGGATCGCGTCACCAGGACTACGGCCGGGGCAAGTCTAAACTTTTTTATAAATTTAAAAAAGTGCCTTTTTTTTTTTCTCATGTGTGCTTTTTGCGGCAGAACCGCAGCATTTCCGCAACAGAGGAGCAGCGATTCCACAGAATACATTGACACGCTGCGGCTTAAAAAGCCACACTGCAGGTCCATTATTTTTGCAGCGTGTGGATGAGATTTGTTCTAATCTCATCCACTCTGCTGCGACTGTGATACGCTGCGGATTTTCCACAATAAAATGTGTTGCATAAAATCTGCAGTGTTCATGCCTAGTGTGTTCCTACCCTAAGGCCGGATTCACACAAGCGTGTGCTTTTTGTGTGCGCAAAAACGTGGCGTTTTGCGCATGCAAAAGGTCATAACAGCTCCGTGTGTCAGCAGCGTATGATGCGCGGCTGCGTGATTTTCGCGCACCCGCCATCATTATGACACTCTGTTTGTATGTTTGTAGCACGCGGTGCTTTTCTGTTTTCATTCATAGTTTATACGGCTGCGGAAGCGCTGGGCGTGATTTTCACCCACCCATTGACTTCAATGGGTGCGTGATGCGCGAACAATGCACAAATATCGGACATGTCGTGAGTTTTACGCAGCGGACACACGGACACACGCTGCATGAAAATCACTGACAGTCTGCACGGCCCCATAGAGTAACATAGGTCCGTGCGAGGCGCGTGAAAATCATGCGCGTTGCACGGATGTATTACACGTTCGTCTGAATAAGCCCTAACAATAAGGCCCAGTTCACAGAGTTTTTGGCCCTTGATATTGACTCGGACGCTGCGTCAGAATCAGCACCAAACAACTTCCAAAACCGCCTCCCATTGATTTAATCTTAAATCAATGGGAGCCAGTCGTGGAAAAAAGAAAAAGCAGCACGTCCTTTCTTGCCACGGTTCCGCCTCTGACCTGCCATCGAAATCAATGGGAGGCAGAAAATGCATTTTTCCCTGCGTTTTTTGTCTGCTGTCCTCAATCGCCGCGGGCAAAAAACGCGGCAAGATAGTGTGGGCAGGTAAAAATCTGCCTCAAAATTCGGTGCGCGGTTCCAGGCGGTTGCGGGTGCGCATGCGCGGGAGTTT
Organism: Rhinoderma darwinii; assembly: GCF_050947455.1. Classification (NCBI taxonomy): domain Eukaryota; kingdom Metazoa; phylum Chordata; class Amphibia; order Anura; family Rhinodermatidae; genus Rhinoderma; species Rhinoderma darwinii. The sequence continues at coordinate 5,434,961 of NC_134696.1, forward strand.
GCGGGTGCGCGCGATCGGTCGCACGGGCGGCAGTGTTTGACGGCCCCCATGACGACCCCCATGCTACCCAGGGCCGCCATCAGGGGGGGTATTATGGGTACTGATGTGAGAGGCCCGGCCAAACCTAATTGAAAGGGGGGCCCGCAGCTCACGACATTCTTTTGCAGGGGCCTGTTTTTTTTCTACCAAAGGCAAGTCGCGGCAGTTGCCGGGCCCCCCTTTCAATTAGGTTTGGCCGGGCCTCTCACATCAGTACCCATAATACCCCCCCTGATGGCGGTCCTGGGTACCATGATATAGTGCTGGACGGAGTACCGTTAACAGGCGGTGCCACGGTAGGGGGGCCCAGAAAATTTAGCTGTAGGGGGCCCTGAAATTCCTGATGGCTGCCCTGCCCTCCCTATTCGCAAATGATTCATTTTGTTGTTTCCGTGTCCTTAGCCCACCTCAGGGGGTCTCGGCAATGGCCTCTGGTATCATTAAGAGAGCGCTGGAGTGAGGAGAGAAGCATTTTACATATCTTAGCAGTAATGACTTAATAGCGGTTTTGAGTTCACCTGCTAGACGCGAGTTCATGAGATAAATGTCCCTCTGTCCTCCTCCGTATTTCATGTCTGCTTTGAATAGCTCGGTTCTATTCTGCACCGTGAAGACTAAAATAAGAGCTGGAAATAGAAGAATTGGACGGCTGGAAATGTTCTATTATTGGAGCGAGGTGCACGGGGAATTCTCCAATCCGCCTGTACATGGATTAAATGATCAGACCTTTACAATCGCTCTTTAGACTAATCTTCAGGTGGACGTTGTACTTGTACAATTTTTGTTTTCTGAAACCATTCGTTATCTACCTGCTTCATGGGGCTGAGCGAGAAGCGCGGCTCGCAGCCACTTTACATATATTACATTATGAGCGATTCCCTAATATAATGTTATTATATTATGCGGTAATACGATTATGAAAAATTCAATTGCTGGCGGATACAGGCGACGCTTATGGGAGCCTATAATGTTTGAACAGTCTGAGAGGAGAGGCTGTCACAACATTCTTAGGGCATCATGACAGCCTCTCTATATTCTCCATTCACAGAACACAGGCTGCCACAAGTGGGGTTTATACCCTACTGACAGAACTTGTGAAGATTTCGATCCCACTTATGAAAGGGAACAAATCCAGTGGTAGATCTACCCCGGCCAGCAGAAGGTCACTTATATGGAAGTCCAGGGGTGAGGACCTCCACCATGTGCTGAATGTCCAGGCATCAAATGTCAACCTTCTCTACATTACAATGAGCGGGATTTAGTGTGAGCTCTTCAAGCTCCGCTAATGTGATTTTGATTTATAATTTACTTGTTTGAACTTAAAATCCAAACTTTTAGTTTAAACCCAGCCATGCATATACCCAGCGGTGGGTACCACGAGACTTCTTTGGGGCCTGTTGTGAGAGGGGGGGTCCAATACTTAACCTCTTCCAGCATAGCTTTTTCCTGTAGCTCTATAAATCAACGTGCAGATAGCTCCCCCTAGTGGTGACTGCAGACTGTCAGAATTTTATCATTTTAAAGGGTAAATTTCCATTTCTGACATAAATGTCTAATAGATGCGAGTCCCATCTCTGGGACCTGAACCTATGTCTGCAACAGGACCCTGTAACCCCTGTCTTACTGCTGTCGCGGGGCTCTGGCCATTGACTGGCAAGGAGGTTTGGTTTTTCCGGAAACAGCTGAGAGCGTTTTGCTAGGCTGTTTCTGGAACTCCTATACACAGTCTGGAAACATTGTAGCAAAACGCTCACTGCTGTTTCCGGAAAAAAAAAACAGCCTCCTTGTCAGCTAGTGGCCTGAGTCCAGAAAAAACAGCAGAGTGGGGATTAGAGGACCCTGTTCCAGGGGAGAGACCCGCATCTATATCCCGTCAATATGCCATACATTTGGGATGGGAATACCCCTTTATTAAATCTATGGCTAAGTAAAGGGAAGCAGTGGATTTGGTGATCTAGGTGTAGAAAAAAAATCATCGGACTGCTATAAATCTCCCTTGAAAATATACTCTGAATTTCTAGTGGGCGCACTCTGAGTTTTGCTCTGGCTACCCGTCATTTATAGATGTGTATCCTGACAATCTGTTGTGTATCTGTCTGATGGAGCAGATGTGTCCTGATATTGTACATCTCTATCATTCTACAGCTGCTATCCCGGGTGAATGGCCTCTGGTTGGCATAGATGGCAGGGGTGGTACACTGCACCCGCGCAGATACAGCTCTGTATTTCATGCAACCCATTTCACTTATTTATAGTGTAATAATGTAGACTTGCAGGCTGCACCGAGGCCATGTCCTTGAAGTTGGTTTGAGGGGATTAATGTTTATTTTTCAGTGTAAGTGGCCGGGATTCCTGCTTTTGTACCGGCCTTACAAACAGCTGCGGTCCAGCTGCTGGCATCCCCGCTGAGGGAGAGTGTTAAAACCTCTCAGGGGTCAGAGCTGTGGTATGTCGGTTTCTATAGCAACCAACCAAAGGGCCACTTTCTTTGAACAATCCCCCTACTCACTCCTGTCCTGCAGTTAGCTCAGCTAAAGGGTATGCAGCTCAGGGGGGAAGGCGCTGTGCTGGGGGAGGGGGAAGGAGACACTAAGGACATGTCTTGATGGAATAATAACACTGAAGTTACATTCATGCCTCCTAATCCGTCCTATTACACGTATGATCTATCGCTACATGACATTATACATGCGTTCATATATACACGGAACTCCGGGACCCCTCACTGTAGCTTTGTAGACTGAGCGTTCCCTGTTTTGTTACATTTTCAGGCTTCAACACTTGCTAAATGCTACATTGTAACTTTAAAAGTATTGTCCAATCTGTCAAGTTTCTGGCCAGCACCGCCAACAGCAACATGTAAAAGTCAAATGCCGTATTTACGGAAATTTACCTTCTAGTTTTGTAGGATCTGTGACATTTGATCATAGATCAGACGGCTGTTATTCCGTATTTCTCCGTATGAAAGAGTTGCTATTGAAAGTCACGTTTAAAGTGTTTTGTTTGGTCTCTTCCATCGTGTCAATGTCAAGTAGCCCCAAGAGACTCTTTCTTCTCTCTCGTCTATGTGACTAAAGGTCCTTGTACGCGGGACAATTATCTGGTAAACGAGCGTCCACCTATGAGCGCTCGTTCCCGATCATTGCCCTGGGCAACGATTGGCCGATGAAGGAGCAAACTCTTGCTCATCGGCTGATTTGTATCGTTTGTGCAGCATGAAATATTGCCGTTGTCCGCAGCACGTCTCCCCGTGCTTCTGACGTGATGGGAATGCGTGGGACGAGCGATCGTAGTAAAGGAGCTAAACGAGCGCCGATCAACGTGCTGATCGGCGCTCGTTTACGCAGCCCGTGTCGGAAGACCTTTACCTGCTGGCGGTATGATGACACATCAGGGCAGGTACCTTCACTTCTCCTGAATCCATGATGAAGCGCAGTCTGGATGTGGATTCTTCTACTGAGAGGACTACATTATAACTATCAGGATCCTGTAAAGAATCTCATGGACGAAACACCGGGACAATCATCCCCATCATTGTAAATACTATTCTTAGGCATTGCTGCACTTCTTGCTTCTCTGCTAATTGTTGGCTAAATAATGTGATTGCAGCTTTAACATCAAACCACTGAGAATTACTCCAAAGCAGATCCAGAACAAATCACTAACATATATTGATAGGGCCGCACTACTGTAGTCACCGCACTGTGACCACAAACCTGCGAGCGATACGTTATCTCGCGAGACTGGAAGAGTTCAGATCATCAATACAGGTCTGGAAAGATCACACCCAGTACTGTGTAAACTAATCATGTTAAACAATAATAATGAACATAAGTCATTTATCATTGTCGTTGCACTGGAAAGGTTATACTTTATTCACTGACTGCAAACAAGGATGGTATTACAACATTCCCACTTGCTGGTTTCTACAGACAATACAGATCGGATATAATAACAGATTACAGGGCGCAGACATAATCCGCAAACTCCTACAAATGGCTTTATATATAAAGAGAATCAAGTCCGTCCCGCAGCTTCTATTGGATGTTATCATTTTGTAAATCACAATATAGTGACCAGTATATAATGTCCACACCATTTGCTGTCGACAACTTACACAGTATTATTGTCCCAGATCGTGGCACTTAACAAAAATTCTTGTCAGCTAATGGATAATGTTACTAAGCAAAACTTCTTCCAAACTGACCCGGGTGACCTGTAGATCCAGACCTCAATCTCTGACACTAAGACACGAGAGATCACATTTCACTATGTAAAGATCTATCTATCTATCTATCTATCTATCTATCTATCTATCTATCTATCTATCTATCTATCTATCTATCTATCTATCTATCTATCTATCTATCTATCTATCTATCTCATATCTATCTATCTATCTATCTATCTCATATCTATCTATCTATCTATCTATCTATCTATCTATCTATCTATCTATCTATCTATCTATCTATCTATCTATCTATCTATCTATCTATCTCATATCTATCTATCTATCTATCTATCTATCTATCTATCTATCTATCTATCTATCTATCTATCTATCTATCTATCTATCTATCTATCTATCTATCTATCTATCCTATCTAGTATCTCTCTCTATCTTGTATATCTCTCTCTATCTTGTATATCTCTCTCTATCTTGTATATCTCTCTCTATCTTGTATATCTCTCTCTATCTTGTATCTCTCTCTATCTTGTATATCTCTCTCTATCTTGTATATCTCTCTCTATCTTGTATATCTCTCTCTATCTTGTATCTCTCTCTATCTTGTATATCTCTCTCTATCTTGTATATCTCTCTCTATCTTGTATATCTCTCTCTCTATCTTGTATCTATCAGTCTGTCTACTAAAATATCAGTATTAGGCTGTGTTCACATTAGTGTCATGGTTCCCGATTCTAACAAATCTTTGCGTTTCGGTTTATAATGGGGTCCATCAGGTCTCCCTGGGGGGTCTGATATTTTCTATGACACGTATAACACTGCAGACTATTCTAGTCAACAACAACAATAATGGAATTCCTAACAGGAAGGAAAGATGTTAACGTGCGACGAATTCTTATTTTAATCCCATTCAAAAGGAACAAACCTGTTATTTACACTAATGCTTAAAACCCCTGTAGACATTAGATCTGTTTGGGTGACCCTGCCAACAATCTCCCGCCTGTGGTGGGTGCCGGGCCCTACAACGACATACGCTGTCCAGAAAATAATCAATCAATCAGACTGGATCTTTCCTTCTGTTCATTTCCCCCCCGATGATTTTCATAACTTTACTTCTTTCTTGTCCTACAGATGCTTTTCTGTAGCCAGGACTAGTGGGAGTCCCAGTGTTTGGGCCCTGACGGATCAAGTTTTATAACCTGCCTTATCAGCGTCATTAAATATCATTTTTTTTTGGGGGGGGGGGAAACTTTACGGGGGGGGGGGAATTACAGTTATTTAGTAAATAGATCTTTCAGTTTCTAATCATTTGGTATTGGCTCGGTTATCTTTTCTGATTTGTTTGCCGCTGTTTAGTTTGTATTTGCTGCTTCTTTTTTATTTTACTTGCAGAAATTCTCTGAGATTTGCTTCTCTGATAGGTGTGACTTCTGGCTGTGACCTTGTCTTGTCAAGTCATTGAATTTATTGCATACATTGTTCTTAATTAACACGTCGTGAATATCCGTTTTTCTTTTTAAACACTTTGTAGTCAGAGATCTAAGCGCCGTCCCCCCCCCCCATACAGGTCCCCCCCCCCACCCCACCGCCCCTAGAGCAAGTGTTTAAATGGTGGAGAATTAGCAAAGTGAATGGAAATCTAATCCTGCACGACGGAGGCAATCGCCTTCTCTTTCCCTCTGACGGCATCTGCTGAGCAATCTGTGATCAGAGCCACAAACTATTTATTTATTGTCAATTAGGTTTTTGCTTGTATTGTATTTACATAAAACAATGAAACAATTATAATTATTACAGCATTTGTGATCCAAATCTCCTGGCAGAGAATTGTGTTTTCTTCTTTAGAGAAACATTGTAATTTGATTCGTTTCGTTCAGAGAAGATCGTCTGGAATAAGAAAATGCAAATGAAATGAAAAATTATAGCTAAAACGTAAGTGAGTTCTATGCGGAAAGGTATCGGGACGTTACCATGAAAATATATGGTGGAACTACAAATTAATCTTGTGATGTTCACGAATCAGTGTGGGGGCCGCAAAATCTCAGGACATGTCACTTTACTGTCCGTATTTGCGGCATGGACATGGCAATAGAATTTTTTTGGGCTCGTACAAATTACGGACGGCATACGGGTTGCCGTCCATGTGTCGTCTGCAATTGCGGATCTGTTGCCAAGCGACGCCAGAGAATCCATGTGATTCAGCGATCGTGTGACCTACTCCCCCGCAGGCAGTGTCTATAGTTGCTAGGCATTAGCCCGAACATATTTGAGCCCACAATCCGCAAACAGAATATCTAAAAAATGATTCATTCGGATATGTTTATATGGACTGTAAGTGGCAGAAAGAAGGCACGGCCTCTTCTGCCTCTTGCACGGCCTCTTCTGCCTCTCGCACGGCCTCTTCTGCCTCTTGCACGGCCTCTTCTGCCTCTCGCACGGATTCTTCTGCCTCTTGCACGGCCTCTTCTACCTCTTGCACGGCCTCTTCTGCCTCTCGCACGGCCTCTTCTGCCTCTCGCACAGCCTCTTCTGCCTCTCGCACAGCCTCTTCTGCCTCTTGCACGGCCTCTTCTGCCTCTTGCACGGCCTCTTCTGCCTCTCGCACGTCCTCTTCTGCCTCTCGCACGGCCTCTTCTGCCTCTCGCACGGCCCCTTCTGCCTCTCGCGCGGCCTCTTCTGCCTCTTGCACGGATTCTTCTGCCTCTCGCGCGGCCTCTTCTGCCTCTTGTACGGATTCTTCTATCTCTTGCACGGCCTCTTCTATCTCTTGCACGGCCTCTTCTACCTCTTGCACGGCCTCTTCTATCTCTTGCACGGCCTCTTCTACCTCTTGCACGGCCTCTTCTATCTCTTGCACGGCCTCTTCTATCTCTTGCACGGCCTCTTCTGCCTCTTGCACGGATTCTTCTGCCTCTTGCACGGCCTCTTCTACCTCTTGCGCGGCCTCTTCTGCCTCTCGCGCGGCCTCTTCTGCCTCTCGCGCGGCCTCTTCTGCCTCTCGCGCGGCCTCTTCTGCCTCTCGCGCGGCCTCTTCTGCCTCTCGCGCGGCCTCTTCTATCTCTCGCACGGCCTCTTCTACCTCTTGCACGGCCCCTTCTATCTCTTGCACGGCCTCTTCTATCTCTTGCACGGCCTCTTCTATCTCTTGCACGGCCTCTTCTGCCTCTTGCACGGCCTCTTCTACCTCTTGCACGGCCTCTTCTACCTCTTGCGCGGCCTCTTCTGCCTCTCGCGCGGCCTCTTCTGCCTCTCGCGCGGCCTCTTCTGCCTCTCGCGCGGCCTCTTCTGCCTCTCGCGCGGCCTCTTCTGCCTCTCGCGCGGCCTCTTCTGCCTCTCGCACGGCCTCTTCTACCTCTTGCACGGCCTCTTCTATCTCTTGCACAGCCTCTTCTACCTCTTGCACGGCCTCTTCCACTTCTTGCAGGCCTGTTTGTAAATTGCCTCCTAGATCCTGAAAATATATCTGCAGTTCCTCCTCCATCCAGATTTAGTTCTTGCCACTCCTCTCATATTAGTGATGCAATGTTATTCATAGTACAAGATTAGGGCAGCCCGTTAATTGCCAGCGGTAAGGACATCCCATGTCAACATTTTTATTTTTGTCACAGAACATGCTGCTCATTGAAAGGGGCCGCTGCCAGCGCAGACAACAGACGCCTTCTTCTCATTGAAAGTGGAGAGAGGTTTCCAGCCATCACTCGTGGAATATAATAGATTGTCCAGCTGCAGAGAAATGTTGCTGCTCTTCTAAAATGATCAATTGTCATTGCTCAAGTTCAGAAAGGACATTAAAAAGTGCTCGTCACCCTGCAACTGGGACTGAACTCCTGTAATATATTACAGAATTGCGTACAGGGGTTTTCTGGGAGTTGAAAAAGACCCTACAACGCTGTGAAAACCAAAGTCCACGAGTCCGTACAACAATTGCTCGACTTTCCAAGAAAAGTCAATAAGAAACTAAACGACCCGAGCGCTTCTGCCGCTTCATTTTAGAGATCGGTGGTGGTCTCAGTGCTAGGACCCCCGCCGATCAAAGCGCCTTACGTGTCACTATGACATCAGAAGTTTTTTCAACGTTTAGTTACACTTTATGCCTGCCCATGTACAGGCCATGCTGGATGTATGGCACCTGTTCTAGCACATCAGAGGAAGAGGGGAGATCCGATCACGTGATCAGTGAGTTTATTGAAAAAAAATGACATTACAAATATGTGTCATTTTTATAGTTCGATTGAATACGAATAAAGGAAGTCCTGGAATAGCCCTTTAAATACGCGAGAGAAATAAAAAGCTCCATATGGCATCAGAGGCGCGTGGCGTTGCAGTATGTACGTATGGGTTTATTGCAGTCTGTGTGCTCAGTATTACAGATCCATATAACAATAATCCGTAATACAGCGGCGTGCAGCCGAAAATACCGCAGGACTGCATGGGAACAATCCAGCTGTTGTCCCGCAGGCGCCGTTTACAGCAGTCTGTCGTCTGTTACGGAGCCGCAGATGCAGGCACAAAACAATGCCCACGTCAGGTACTCGATTGAAATTTTTGCATTTCGCTTAATAAATCTCCCACTTGTCTCCGAACTACATGGAGTAGAAAACCTTGAGCGCCGCCGTCATTTCCGACGCTTTGAATTTGCCGAACATATTGATAAACAGGTTTACGACTAATTTCAATGGCCAGTACTAAAATTATTTACCGCAATAAAAGAAAAATCAAGGGAACACGGCAGTATGGTCGTCTCCTGAATTCTTCCATTTGGCTTTGATTCCACGCTGATCTCCATCTGCACCTACTTGACTGACTCTTCTCTGGGAGAACTTGTGACTAATAAAGTAGAGAAGCGTCGGAGGTGTTGGTATGGAAAGGCTGCCAATTTTCCTGTTGAAGAGGTGTTGGCAGGGAGCGGGAGACATTTAATACCTGTCTTCAGCTGCTATCTGCAGACACATAGCTCAGAGATGTTGGAATACGGCTTCATCCCATGCCATCTGCGTCACTCGCGGGGTCTGGTTTCCGCAGCTTGTGCCACAACTACTACTCCTATCCTCTCCCACTAACTAAATGTACTATCTCCAATGGCTACAGTTTCCTCAAAAAGTTTTAAGAGTTACTAATGACTCCGCAGGTTTAATAAAAGACCTGACTAATCTCCTATGGGAAGCGCCGGCGCGATGTACGATGCAGAGAATGTGTGAATAGCAAGAGAGAGATTTCACTTAAACGCTGCACGGATTCTCTCAGAGGTTGGAAAATGGAGTCGAACTGAAATCTCCAGCATTTCCAAGTAGGACTGGCAGAATTGGGGAACGAAAAATGTAACCCTGACGGCTTGTCCACACAATCGCTGCGTTTTTTTTTTTGTCCGGAATTGCGGACGGGAAAACGCAGCAGAATAAAGTAGCAGCAAAGTGGGTGAGATATAACAAACCTCATCCGCACGCTGCGTAAATATTCTGTGCAGAAATGGACCTGCGGTGCGTATTTTTAGTTCCGCGGACAGAATTGCTGCGTTTTTCACAATAGACGTCACCATCTCCCAACATTGAGAAAAATACCGCAGAATCTGCACCATTTTCTGCCGTAAAAAACGCAGGAAATCGTGCGTTTTTCATTTTCTTCATCAATTCTGTCACGTGTGGACAAGCCCTAAGGCTGGGTTCACACAACCTATTTTCAGGCATAATGGAGGCGTTTTACGCCCCGAATTACGCCTGAAAACACGGCTCCAATACGTCGGCAAACATCTGCCCATTCAGTTCAATGGGTTTGCCGACACACTGTGCCGACGACCTGTCATTTTACGCGTCGCTGTCAAAAGACGGCGCGTAAAATAACAGCCTCGGCAAACAAGTGCAGGACACTTCTTGGGACGTAATTAGAGCCATTTTTCATTGACTTCAATGAAGAACCGCTCCAAATTACGGCTGTAATCGACGCCTCGCAAAACGCGAGTACAAGCAATTACGTCTGAAATGCAGGAGCTGTTTTCTCCTGAAAACAGCTCCGTAATTTCAGCCGTAATTGTCGTTATCGTGTGCACATACGCTTTGGCTGAATGCACACGTTGCGTGTTACGTTTGGATTTGCATGCGTAAATCCGCAGCGTAATGCAGCACCAGCAAAGTAAATGAGATTTCAAGAAATGTCGTCAACACGCTGCAGATTTTTTTTTTCTGCACATAAATTGACCTGTGATGTGTATTTTATAATCCGCAGCATGTAAATGTATCCTGCGTTTCCGCTTGCGGATTGTATCTGTCTAGTTTTAAAGGAATACGCACCAAAATATGCAGCATATAAACGCCCCTATTTCCGCATCACAACGTAAAAACCGCACCTAATGGTGCGGTTTTAGCTGCAGAATTACATGCGTATACCTGCTGTTCTGCGGGTTTTCCACATCAAATTACGCAACGTGTGCTTTCAGCCTAAGGGTAAGTTTACATGTAGCGTAAATACTGCGGATTTTTTGATAACAGAAAACGTTTAGTTGCAGAAAACGTGAATGAGATTTGAACATGCGTAAATGATGAGTGGAAAGAAAACGCTCAAATTTACCTGCGGTGTGTTTTTTTAATCCGCTGTCCTTGTATTTGTGTAATCGCTGCTTTATTTGTTTCGAGTTTTCCTCATCGAGTATAATGGGAGGTAAAACCCACAACAAATAGCAGATGTTGCATTTTTGCAGCAGAAAAGCAGCGGTTCCGCCACAAAAAACGCAGCTCAGAAATTTTAAAAAAAATATGTATATTTACCCAGAATTCTGTGCTGCTTCATCCAGGAATGACATTTCATCCCATGTGACTGCTGCAGCCAATCACAGGCTACAGCGGTCACATGGGATTAAACGTCATCCCAGGAGGCCGGGCTGCAGGACGTCAGAGGGTAAGTATTTGGTTTTTTTTATGTGCAGTTTTCTGCAGCGGACATTTAGAAAAACTGCACCACAATTTGGTGCGGTTTTTCAGCCGGAATTCCTTGCGGCGACCAAGGCGGACACGCTGTGTGGTTTTACGCAGCGTATCCGCTCTGTGTGAACATGGCCTAAAGTGACTGCCGATTATTTCACTCAACTCAAAAAATTCCAATGCATTGCTCCTTTATAAGCAGCGTTTCTTACGTCGGAGCCTTGATGTCCATTCAAAGCAATGATTTTTCTAAAGAAGAGCTGCGATAAAGATCATGGAAGAGTGAGGGGTAGAGCTGCCGGCCCTAAGGGCTTCTTCTGATCTGTTAGATGTCAAGTGGTGGCCCTCAAGCTTGGACACTCCTGACAATCGAGGTGTCGGTGTGATCGCGCATGAATTGTGTTGGCAGATGCTCTTAAATGACGGGGAAACCTAAAGTCTGGGGCTTAGAAAAGGTCGGCAGTGTTATAAAAGGGGCTTCTAATACATCACACATATAGATGTAGAGAACACGGACTGCGGCACTTCTCGGTTGTTGTCTACTTGGGCCTCACCAGCCAGAACATGGGGCTGCCAGTTCCTTACCATTGGGCATAGTCCACGGCAAAATGAAAAATGTATCTTTTAGTTTTTTATCTTGTATTTGTCTCCTGAACCCGGATTAATATGCCTTACTAGATGCGCCTCGCTAGAAATTTGTGGGCCCGTTTCACTGTTTGAGAGGCAGTAGTTCACGGCTTTAGGTTACTTACAGATTCATCGTTCTTCTCGTTCGCCATACTCTTTTGATTTCTTCCTAATTCCCTCCTACGCTCAGAGCTGACATTGGGTCCTTTTACACCGGCCAATCTTGGCCTCAAAAACGAGTGCCGATCAACGAGACCGCTCGTCCGCTCCTTTCACAAGCAGCTATGATCAGTAATGTATGGAGACGAGCGCTTCTTACTACTATCGTTCATCCCCATACATTTCCATCATGTCGGCAGCGCGTCATGTGCTGGAGACTACGATAATATTTTGGCAAAACAAAGCCATAGGGTGGGCATGACAATATATGGAAGAAGGTGCCTGGGAGTGCTGAATCAACAAAAAGAAGAAGAGGAAAGACCAATGCTACGCCGAAAAAATTTATGTTACTTTATATACATGAAAAAGTACAAAGAATGAGCACAGATGTACTCAAAAGTTAAAAAACATCTAAAAAAATAAAAATCAAAGAAAAAAACCGAGCACATGTCCCTGGCCTGAATAAATGCCAAAGTGAACCCCACTATTGCCCTATTAGAATTTAAACAGGAGGAATGTCACTTAAAAGAAAGGACACCCGGAAAAATCTGCACGCGAATGGCTGAAAATACAATGTCAAATATAGATGCAAAGACAACGCAAATAAATAAAGACCATGTGCAAGATAAGAAAAGATGTGATTACCATGCCATGCTGGTGGAATTAAAGGCCGGGTCCTGTAAGGGCAAGAGTGGGGCTGAGACCCCACGCGTTTCGCCGTTGGTACGGCTTCATCAGGGGTAACCAAACGATAATATTTTGTGCGGCATAAACGATACGATCAGCCGTTGAACAAGCAAACGCTTGCTTGTAGGGGCAGTGATTGGTAGCCAGCGTTCATACGAACACTCGTTTGCCCGTTCATTGGCCTGTGTAAAAGGACCTTTAGGGCTTGTCCACACGTAACGGAATTGCTGCAGAAAATTCCCGCAAAAACGAGCAGGATTTCTGCTGCCGAAAAACCGCACCATTTCCTACTTTTTTTTTACTGCAGAAAATGGTGCAGATTTTGCGGCGTTTTTCACAATGTTGGGGGATGGCGACGTCTCCTCTAAAAAACGCAGCAATTCTGGACACTTTCCGCAGCAGGGATTGACATGATGCGGTAGGAAAAATATGCATCGCATGTCAATTTCTGCAAATTTTAAGCAGCGTGTGGATGAGATTTGTTATATCTCACCCACTGTTCTGCTACTGTATTCTGCTGCGGATTTTACGTCTGTAATTCCGGTCGGAAAATACGCAGCAATTCCGCTACGTGTGGACGAGCCCTTAGAGAAGAACAAAGTCACAGCTTTACCTTCTCCTATACTGGACAATGCAAATGCAGTTTGTGGTTAGACTGGGATTAAGAATCGATCGCACGGAATAATAATCTTGATATAGCGTCACTTACGTGTATATAAAGTAAAGCCGCGTTCCCCCGAACACCCCTCCACGTTGTGACCGTAACACCCCGCTGTTATAACGTCAATGTGTTACTACAATTAATCCTGAATAATGAAATCCTAACCCCCAGACGAGGCAGGAGGTTCACAGTCACAATCACCAACGGGACCGCGGACAGTGAACGCTCAAAACGGTGAATTTACCCTTAAACCTGCCAACACGTTCGCAGAATTAAACACTTTTGTGTCAAACGCGGTTTCTTTTCTTTTTTTTTTTCCTCCTTTTTATTGGCTGATTCCGACAGTCCAGTTGTCATAGAAACAGCCTGTTCTGAAAAAGGTCACCGGCAAGCAAGTCTGTTTTAGGAACAACTGGCGGAGATTAGAAGATTAGCTAATATTTCTCTCCTTTATGCAGTGAAAATAAAATAAAATCAGACCGAACTTCCAGCTTCGCCTTCAAACGGAGAGAGGAAAAAAATTAGTAATCAAGGTTTTTTTTGGGGGGTTTTTTTTTTCCTCCCTTCCCGCACCGGCATGTGGTTGGCTGATGTGTGACGCTGCACCTCTCCCCTCCGCGTCTTTAGATGACTTTAATTAAACCGCACAGGGCCGGGAAATGTGCTGAGTGCAGATAATTGAATAATTTCCCAACGAACTGCTAAAACTTAGAACGTGTTAACGAGACGCTCCAGATTAGATCTGAGTTTGCGCGGGTCACTTTCTGCAACGTCCCAGCAAAAGTTCTTAATCCGTCCTGATCTACAATACAAATCCCAGGCTAAAAATTGGGCTTTATATCCTTCTGCCTACACCCGATCCTTCTGATCTCCGTAAAACTGCCCATAAACATTTGAGTTTTATTGCCACTAAGGCTTCGTTCACATCTGCGTCAGCGCTCCGTTCGTCGGTTCCGTCAGTGCTTCACCGTCAGGGGAACCCATGAACGGAATCCAAACGGAAACCCTAGGTTTCCGTTTGCATCACCGCTGATTTCAATGGTGACGGATCCAGTGCAAATAGTTGTTCCATTGTTTCGACGGAATGAATAGCGCAGTCGACTACGGTATTGATTCCGTCTAAATGACGGAACCCTTAAACAATGGTGACAAAGATGTAAACAAAGCCTAATATTGATATACTGGCATTCTGCTTTCTATGGGACCTATCCGACCAATGGTCAGAGAAAATAAAGATTCAACAGGTTGGATTTTATTCTGCCCAATCCTTTGTTTTGCTCGGAGCAAAGTGGTGCCAGGGTTATCCTGCTGCCCCTTATCCCCCTCCTCTATTGGAATAACATGCATGCTAATGGAGGAGATTGGGTGTGGGGCGGCTATCTAATATCTATGGCCCAGGATAAAAAATGCTTTAAGCCCCCCCGAGCACATGACAGTATTTTTCATCCGTAATAACGGACCCATTCATTTCTATGGGCTACGGACACCTTTCCGAATTTTTACGGATGGGTGTCCGTGCCGTAGAAATGATAGAACATGTCCTTTTTTTTGTTTGTAATAATGGCACGGACTCCCCATGGTCTATGGTCGCCTCCGTAATTACGGACGGCTATGGATGTGTAGCCATCCGTAATTACGGAAGGGTTGCTAGGCGACGCCGGGTTTGCAGATGTTGCACATCATTTGTGGTTTTCTTTATCTTTTTGCCGATCCGTATATACAGAGAAGTTGTGGATCACTACGGATCCGTATTTACAGATGGATGAAAATACGGTTGTGTGCATGGGGCCTTAAGCCTTTTTTAGGCCCCATGCACACAGCCGTAGAATTTGTCCGTAAATGCGGACTGTAATTACAGTCCGCAATTACGGACCAATTCACTTCTATTGACCACGGACACCATCCCGTATATTTGCGGGAAGATGTCCGGGCCGTAGAAAGCCTCCGCAAAAGATAGGACATGTCCCATCTTTTGCTTTTTATGGACCGTGCTCCAATACTTTGTATGGGAGCTCGGGCCGAAAATGCGAGTGGCTGTCCGCGGCCGGCTGTGCCTGTAATCGCGGACCGTGATTACGGGCACGGCCGTGTGCATGAGGCCTCACACTAGCGTGTCCAATTTCCAACTGCAAAAGACAGGCCGTTTTTCATGTATATGACTGTCCGTGTTGCGTCACAGGGCTTTCCGTGTGTCAAACATCTTTCTCATCCGTGAAGTAGGACATGCAGTGAGTTTCACGCAACAGACACACGCTCCGACTCGGTATATGACTCAAAGATAGAAGTTGTGAAGTTGTGCTCTGCCCCCTCGGACCCTGCAGTATGCATAACACAATGTACCAGTTTTACCTGGAGCGTTTTTCAAATGGTTATAAAGTAGATGGAATACGGCCCCTTGACATTTTTTCATGATTCATTCCCTTCAAGACATTTCCTCTAGAAATACTTATATTTCATTTATGTTTGTGTGTCTTTGCTGAAAAAAATCATTTATTCTAGAATATTAAGTTACTGTAGCATAAAAATGATTAAGAAAGGCCGTGGGATGGTAGAGCGACGTCATTTAGTATTATGGTGGCATGTATTAGGTTTGGCACAGATGTCACTACATTTACTGTTCAAAAAAATATACAAATATTTGACAAAAAATTACTAATATAATTATTAATATGTGACGCCCAGGAGCGTGTGACATACCCTATGTACAGAATTTTAAAGTTAAAGGGTAACTAAACTTAAAAAAAATGTCTGACCTATCAGAAGTTTTGATCGATGGGGGTCCGATCACTGATCCCCACCGATCGCTAAAACGAAGTGACAG
The DNA here is from genome assembly GCF_050947455.1 of Rhinoderma darwinii. Classification (NCBI taxonomy): domain Eukaryota; kingdom Metazoa; phylum Chordata; class Amphibia; order Anura; family Rhinodermatidae; genus Rhinoderma; species Rhinoderma darwinii. Next base: position 5,451,055 of record NC_134696.1, read on the forward strand.
AAGCACTCGGAGGAGCGCTGAGCCGCTTGGTTTGTGATCAGCTTTTCTTGGAAAGCAGAGCAATTGGTGTACGAGCGCAATAGAAAGTTTATGAACCCGTGCACCAAATTCTCGGCTTTCAGAGTAAAGCCGATCAGCAGCCAAGTGGGTCATTGCTCGTCCGATCGCTTCTGCCGCTTCGTTTTAGCGATCGGTGGGGGTCTCAGTGCTCGGACCACCACTGATCAAAAATGATGACCTGTCGCTAGGACATATCAGAAGTTTTTCAAAAGTTTAGTTACCCTTTATTAAATAATATTACCCACAATGTCCACAAGGGGCAGTAATAATAAAGACTTGATTGAGCAATCAACACACTTTGTTTTTTGTTTTTTAAACTGTGACCATGTCCTCCCCGTCCTCTTGGCTCCAGACATAAATTTATACATTCTTGATTTTGGCAGAAAGTTCTGTAAGTCGGAGTTTGTTTTGTAGGCTGTACTGAAGGAGCGTGTGCTGATCTTCAGGTGTCACAGTAGAAGCGTGCCTTATGTGTGCCGTCATCATTTACCGGCTGCCTCTGTCACATGAAGACGGTTCTCAAACAATATGGCCGCCATTTAGTCACCTTGGGTCCATTCGCTTTAGGCTTATATAAACAATTTGCCTGATTGAAATCACTTTACTAAGAAACTATTTTTTTTTCACTAATTCCTTATTGCTGCTTTAGCCTTCAGCTTTTTACCTTTGCTACCAATTTGAAATGTTTTCATTTTCTACCTTTTCCTGAATGCACTTGCCTCATGAGCAATCGTTTTACATTTGGGATGAACCTACGCTAGTTCTGTAGGGAATTGCATAAATATTGGTTCCCTAATATAAGTTTATTACTGCTTAATAGAAAAACAAAAAGAAAGAGAAGGCAGCGCTCCTCTAATGTAATACCGTAAGGGATCGTGTATACAATAGATAGGTGAATCTGGTTGGACTCACCTGGTAGAGTTGTGCGGGATCATCAGCAAAACTCAACTTTAGAACATGTCGGGTTGATATAACCCTATTATCGGCACTCTCAGCAAGCCTCCGAAGTAGACCCTGGGTATTTAGCTACGCCGTTGGAGATTTCCCTCCTGGTCTGGTGATTCGTAGGTAGTGTGTGGAAAAAATACTCCATTTTGGGGCGCTCTCGTGCAAGAATCTTAAGGCACCCACCATAGGTATTGGAAAAATAGTGGTTTATTCACATATATTCATAAAATACAGGTGCTACGCGTTTCATCCTGACAAAGACCTAGGTACGAGGTACGAGGTTGAAACGCGTAGCACCTGTGTTTTATGAATATATGTGAATCAACTACGATCTTTCGAATACCTATGGTGGATGCATTAAGATTCTTGCACGAGAGCGCCCCAAAAAGGAGTATTTTTTTCCATACACTACCTACGTATGATATAAGTTTATTACTGGAAGGGCTTGGCACGTGAAATTTAAGATTTCCTATTAATATGGGCCCCATAGATCCTGCAGTAGATGATCCCATTTTTGGAGCTGACTTTGGAGCTGACTTTGGAGCCAATCACTTGCCACTATGGTCTATTTCTTAGGGGATGATTCACAAATAACCCTTTAAAGGGGTTGTCTCCTACCGGACAACTGATGATCTATCCACCGGATAGGTCATCAGTTTGTGATCGGTGTGGATCAAACACCCGGACCCCTCACCGATCAACTGCTCCGGCTGCCTCCGGGCACCGGATGTCCATACCGGAAGCCGATGGCTCCGGTCATGGAATAGCGCCCGAGCTGCAGTATTAAAGTGGCTAGTAGCAGAGCTGCAGTTCTGCAGCACGGCCGCTATGCAATGTCCTTAACCAACTGCCGGCTCCGTACCTTGCATACTGTGCAATGACATCCGGTGCCCACAGGCAGCTGGAACCACTGATCGGTGCGGAGTGAGGGTGTCGGACCCGCACCGATCACATGCTGATCGCCTATCCGGTGGATAGGTCATCAGTTGCTCGATAGTGGACAACCCCTTTATACCTTATTGATGATACGCCCTGTTGCAATGGCAAGATGAGGATGCAATTAAAAGTGGACGTGCACGGGTTCTGTATAGATGGAGCAATGATATTCTCTTGTCTGATGTTGAGCATGGGCACCTCTTTATCAGGAGAGATTCTGCTAACACTCTTTTAGGGAACTGCTATTTATATAATTACCTTATATATGCGTTATGGTTCATCAGTGGGCAATCCATGCCAGTGACCAAACTGCGATGAGGTCCTCCGTCATTCCACCCGCGTTAACAGCAGTCTCCGGCTAGAGGAGGAGACCTTGCTACTCCCCGCTAGATGAGCGCATCATATTGTCATCTGACTTTACATGATTGATGGCGGCGTGGACTTTGTTTCGTTTCTGGAGGAGTTTGTTTTCCCTTGTCAACGCAATACAAAGAAAAATGACTCCTTTTAATTCGAAATGTAGTAATTCAATTAAACGCCTTCATAAAAGCAATTGTGTTTATACAACGGGAAGATAATAAACTCCACTTCTCTGCCTGCAGCTCTGTAAAATGACAAAGCGTTCCCAAAATTTATTAGAGAAATTCTTCTACATGCTCACGATTTTACAATGACAAGTTTCTTCCAGTCTTATTCCGCAGACGGAAATTGGGAGACACCGGCCCCTGACTTCTACGACCCGCGTATAACGATGTATGGCAGTCCATAGGTAAAAAGCAAATTGTCTTGTGATGTCAGGATCATGTGACTGGCGTCAGGTAGGGGTAAAGTAAACGGCTTTGGGGCAATACGAGACCTTATGGTCGTTTTACACCGGCCAATTATCGGGCAAACGCTCGTTCACCGTCTGATCGTATAGTTTATGCAGCAATAAATATTATCGTTGTCGGCAGTGCATTTTGCTGTGTAAACAGGGAGACGCGCAGCTGACATGATGGAAATGTATGGGGGCGAGCGATCGATGGAACTTTCGCTCGTTCCCATACATAATCAATCATTGCTCCTTGTGAAATGTGCAAATGAGCGCCGATCAACGAGCTGTCTCGTCGATCGGTGCTAGTTTTCACGGCCCATATTGGCCAGTGTAAAAGGACCTCTAGATATAATGGCGCACATCCAGGACACACCACTACTGGAACGTGTGAACTCAGCGTTGGGGTCAATTCATATGGTAAAATCACAGTTTTTGTCACGATTTTACTGTGAATAGACCCTTACTTTCCCGGTGACATGTCAGAAGTTTTTATTGGTGGTGGTCAGATCACTGAGACCCCCACCAATCGCTAAAACGAAGCGGCAGAAGCGCTCGGATGAGCGCTGAGCCGCTTTGTTTCTGTTCAGCTTTTTCTGGAAATCAATGTATCGAAGTGCGGGCTCATAGACTTTCTGAGTTATATGGGATCTGCGTAGCTGGAGGTAGTGCAGGTTTCCTTCTGAAATCCTGGTGATTGTATGACTTTAGGGGGTGACCTTGGTTTTACAAAGCCCACCACAATCTTACTGTCGTAGCATTTCTTAATATGTTCTGAAGCTGATTGACCGGCACATGATGTGGTAACGGCCACCTGATGTTTCCGCTAGATAAAGTGGAGTATCTATAAGGGTTGCATAGGGGGCAAAAACAACCAGGCCCCAACACCTTTTGGAGCCCATAGTTCACAGAGCAGGATAAGAATATTCAGCAATGCAATGACTGTTCTAAATGCGTAACAATATTCCTGCTGGATGGAGCTCCCACTACACAAAATAAATATATACACCCACTGGCCATTTTTTAGAGACCCCCATCTAGTGACGTGTTGGACGTGCGGCCGACATTATAATAATGTATGGAGACGAGCGATCGGAGTAACGACCGCTCGTCCCCATCCATAGCTCCGTGTGACAGGAGCAAACGAGCGCCGATCAATGATGTCTCATTGATCGACGCTCCCTGTCCTGGCCGATTATCGGCCGGTGTAATAGGGTCTTTTATTCCTACTGTTCAGAAGTCCATCCCCAGGTATTAGAGGACCCAGAGTGACGAAAACATCCCCCCCACCATTACTGCACCGCCATAAACCAGAACTGTTCACATCTGACAGGAAGGGTTCATCGGATGCAATTTTCTCGCCTGTGCAGCGCCTGTTCATCAGAACGATTCTTCACACCCTCCTCTGATCACTTTCATGGACGAGTTATTTACGTCCACAGGATTCCCTTTCGCTGGGTGTTTTTCCTCGATCACACTATTCTGGGTATACTCTACACCGTTACACAAGAAAACCCCACAAGATTGTCAGTTTGTGAAATACTGGACAGTCCAGCACCCATGTCGTTGAGATCACTCGATTCCCCCATTCTAATGTGGAGTGCCACTGAAAACGATCCACGGAAAACTTGCTGACATGATGTTATTCTGCGTCTCGTGGTCACGGGTCTGATTTCCATACAGGGAAGATCTAATCGTGAAAGGGCCGGTGTCTCTAACAAAGTGATCATTTAGTGTATACTGTGTGTGTAAATAGATGTATGATAGATATATTTTTTTCCGACATAACCTGTCTTCCTTAGAAATCTGTTGCAATGCGGTCAACTTTTGTTGGTAACTGCGCTTTTCCTCTTATTGTTTTTTTGGGCTTCGCTGCACCACTGGCTAAACCCTATGTTGGATTTTCAGAATCGGATTGACTTTGAAAAACCATGGGAATTAAACGGGTTTTTCCATCAGGTTTTCCACAGGATACAGCACACGATATACAGTATATATCCACAGGATACAGCACACAATATACAGTATATATCCACAGGATACAGCACACGATATACAGTATATATCCACAGGATACAGCACACAATATACAGTATATACCCACAGGATACAGCACACGATATACAGTATATATCCACAGGATACAGCACACAATATACAGTATATATCCACAGGATACAGCACACGATATACAGTATATATCCACAGGATACAGCACACAATATACAGTATATATCCACAGGATACAGCACACAATATACAGTATATATCCACAGGATACAGCACACGATATACAGTATATATATCCACAGGATACAGCACACGATATACAGTATATATCCACAGGATACAGCACACAATATACAGTATATATCCACAGGATACAGCACACGATATACAGTATATATCCACAGGATACAGCACACAATATACAGTATATATCCACAGGATACAGCACACAATATACAGTATATACCCACAGGATACAGCACACGATATACAGTATATATCCACAGGATACAGCACACGATATACAGTATATACCCACAGGATACAGCACACAATATACAGTATATATCCACAGGATACAGCACACGATATACAGTATATATCCACAGGATACAGCACACAATATACAGTATATATCCACAGGATACAGCACACAATATACAGTATATACCCACAGGATACAGCACACGATATACAGTATATATCCACAGGATACAGCACACGATATACAGTATATATCCACAGGATACAGCACACGATATACAGTATATATCCACAGGATACAGCACACAATATACAGTATATATATCCACAGGATACAGAACATGATATACAGTATATATCCACAGGATACAGCACACAATATACAGTATATATCCACAGGATACAGCACACAATATACAGTATATATCCACAGGATACAGCACACGATATACAGTATATATCCACAGGATACAGAACACAATATACAGTATATATCCACAGGATACAGCACACAATATACAGTATATACCCACAGGATACAGCACACGATATACAGTATATATCCACAGGATACAGCACACGATATACAGTATATATCCACAGGATACAGCACACGATATACAGTATATACCCACAGGATACAGCACACGATATACAGTATATACCCACAGGATACAGCACACGATATACAGTATATATATCCACAGGATACAGCACACGATATACAGTATATACCCACAGGATACAGCACACGATATACAGTATATATCCACAGGATACAGCACACAATATACAGTATATACCCACAGGATACAGCACACGATATACAGTATATATCCACAGGATACAGCACACGATATACAGTATATATCCACAGGATACAGCACACGATATACAGTATATATCCACAGGATACAGCACACGATATACAGTATATACCCACAGGATACAGCACACGATATACAGTATATACCCACAGGATACAGCACACGATATACAGTATATATATCCACAGGATACAGCACACGATATACAGTATATACCCACAGGATACAGCACACGATATACAGTATATATCCACAGGATACAGCACACGATATACAGTATATACCCACAGGATACAGCACACAATATACAGTATATATTCACAGGATACAGCACACGATATACAGTATATATATCCACAGGATACAGCACACGATATACAGTATATATCCACAGGATACAGCACACGATATACAGTATATATATCCACAGGATACAGCACACGATATACAGTATATATCCACAGGATACAGCACACGATATACAGTATATATATCCACAGGATACAGCACACGATATACAGTATATATCCACAGGATACAGCACACGATATACAGTATATATCCACAGGATACAGCACACGATATACAGTATATATCCACAGGATACAGCACACGATATACAGTATATATCCACAGGATACAGCACACGATATACAGTATATATCCACAGGATACAGCACACAATATACAGTATATATCCACAGGATACAGCACACAATATACAGTATATATATCCACAGGATACAGCACACAATATACAGTATATATCCACAGGATACAGAACATAATATACAGTATATATCCACAGGATACAGAACATAATATACAGTATATATCCACAGGATACAGAACATAATATACAGTATATATCCACAGGATACAGCACACGATATACAGTATATATATCCACAGGATACAGCACACGATATACAGTATATATCCACAGGATACAGCACACGATATACAGTATATATATCCACAGGATACAGCACACAATATACAGTATATATATCCACAGGATACAGCACACAATATACAGTATATACCCACAGGATACAGCACACAATATACAGTATATATCCACAGGATACAGCACACGATATACAGTATATACCCACAGGATACAGAACATGATATACAGTATATATCCACAGGATACAGCACACGATATACAGTATATACCCACAGGATACAGCACACAATATACAGTATATATCCACAGGATACAGCACACGATATACAGTATATACCCACAGGATACAGAACATGATATACAGTATATATCCACAGGATACAGCACACAATATACAGTATATATCCACAGGATACAGCACACAATATACAGTATATACCCACAGGATACAGCACACAATATACAGTATATATCCACAGGATACAGAACATAATATACAGTATATATCCACAGGATACAGCACACGATATACAGTATATATCCACAGGATACAGCACACGATATACAGTATATACCCACAGGATACAGCACACGATATACAGTATATACCCACAGGATACAGCACACGATATACAGTATATATATCCACAGGATACAGCACACGATATACAGTATATACCCACAGGATACAGCACACGATATACAGTATATATCCACAGGATACAGCACACGATATACAGTATATATCCACAGGATACAGCACACGATATACAGTATATATATCCACAGGATACAGCACACCATATACAGTATATATCCACAGGATACAGCACACGATATACAGTATATATCCACAGGATACAGCACACAATATACAGTATATATCCACAGGATACAGCACACGATATACAGTATATATATCCACAGGATACAGCACACGATATACAGTATATATCCACAGGATACAGCACACGATATACAGTATATATCCACAGGATACAGCACACGATATACAGTATATATCCACAGGATACAGCACACGATATACAGTATATATCCACAGGATACAGCACACGATATACAGTATATATATCCACAGGATACAGCACACGATATACAGTATATATCCACAGGATACAGCACACGATATACAGTATATATATCCACAGGATACAGCACACGATATACAGTATATATCCACAGGATACAGCACACGATATACAGTATATATATCCACAGGATACAGCACACAATATACAGTATATATCCACAGGATACAGCACACAATATACAGTATATATCCACAGGATACAGCACACGATATACAGTATATATATCCACAGGATACAGCACACGATATACAGTATATATCCACAGGATACAGCACACGATATACAGTATATATCCACAGGATACAGCACACGATATACAGTATATATATCCACAGGATACAGCACACAATATACAGTATATATCCACAGGATACAGCACACAATATACAGTATATATCCACAGGATACAGCACACAATATACAGTATATATCCACAGGATACAGCACACGATATACAGTATATACCCACAGGATACAGCACACAATATACAGTATATATCCACAGGATACAGCACACGATATACAGTATATATCCACAGGATACAGCACACAATATACAGTATATATCCACAGGATACAGCACACGATATACAGTATATATCCACAGGATACAGCACACAATATACAGTATATATATCCACAGGATACAGCACACAATATACAGTATATATCCACAGGATACAGCACACAATATACAGTATATACCCACAGGATACAGCACACAATATACAGTATATATCCACAGGATACAGCACACGATATACAGTATATATCCACAGGATACAGCACACGATATACAGTATATATCCACAGGATACAGCACACGATATACAGTATATATATCCACAGGATACAGCACACGATATACAGTATATACCCGCAGGATACAGCACACGATATACAGTATATATCCACAGGATACAGCACACGATATACAGTATATTTATCCACAGGATACAGCACACGATATACAGTATATACCCACAGGATACAGCACACGATATACAGTATATATCCACAGGATACAGCACACGATATACAGTATATATCCACAGGATACAGCACACAATATACAGTATATATCCACAGGATACAGCACACGATATACAGTATATATATCCACAGGATACAGCACACGATATACAGTATATACCCACAGGATACAGCACACAATATACAGTATATATATCCACAGGATACAGCACACGATATACAGTATATATCCACAGGATACAGCACACAATATACAGTATATATCCACAGGATACAGCACACAATATACAGTATATATATCCACAGGATACAGCACACGATATACAGTATATACCCACAGGATACAGCACACAATATACAGTATATATATCCACAGGATACAGCACACGATATACAGTATATATCCACAGGATACAGCACACGATATACAGTATATATCCACAGGATACAGCACACAATATACAGTATATATCCACAGGATACAGCACACAATATACAGTATATATCCACAGGATACAGCACACAATATACAGTATATATCCACAGGATACAGCACACAATATACAGTATATATATCCACAGGATACAGCACACAATATACAGTATATATCCACAGGATACAGCACACAATATACAGTATATACCCACAGGTTACAGCACACAATATACAGTATATATCCACAGGATACAGCACACGATATACAGTATATACCCACAGGATACAGCACACGATATACAGTATATACCCACAGGATACAGCACACGATATACAGTATATATCCACAGGATACAGCACACAATATACAGTATATACCCACAGGATACAGCACACGATATACAGTATATATCCACAGGATACAGCACACGATATACAGTATATATATCCACAGGATACAGCACACAATATACAGTATATATCCACAGGATACAGCACACGATATACAGTATATACCCACAGGATACAGCACACGATATACAGTATATATCCACAGGATACAGCACACGATATACAGTATATATCCACAGGATACAGCACACGATATACAGTATATATATCCACAGGATACAGCACACAATATACAGTATATATCCACAGGATACAGCACACGATATACAGTATATATCCACAGGATACAGCACACGATATACAGTATATACCCACAGGATACAGCACACGATATACAGTATATATCCACAGGATACAGCACACGATATACAGTATATATCCACAGGATACAGCACACGATATACAGTATATATCCACAGGATACAGCACACAATATACAGTATATATATCCACAGGATACAGCACACGATATACAGTATATATCCACAGGATACAGCACACGATATACAGTATATATCCACAGGATACAGCACACAATATACAGTATATATCCACAGGATACAGCACACAATATACAGTATATATATCCACAGGATACAGCACACGATATACAGTATATATCCACAGGATACAGCACACGATATACAGTATATAGATCCACAGGATACAGCACACAATATACAGTATATATCCACAGGATACAGCACACGATATACAGTATATAGATCCACAGGATACAGCACACAATATACAGTATATATCCACAGGATACAGCACACGATATACAGTATATATCCACAGGATACAGCACACAATATACAGTATATATCCACAGGATACAGCACACGATATACAGTATATATCCACAGGATACAGCACACGATATACAGTATATATCCACAGGATACAGCACACGATATACAGTATATAGATCCACAGGATACAGCACACAATATACAGTATATATCCACAGGATACAGCACACGATATACAGTATATATCCACAGGATACAGCACACAATATACAGTATATATCCACAGGATACAGCACACGATATACAGTATATATCCACAGGATACAGCACACAATATACAGTATATATCCACAGGATACAGCACACAATTTACAGTATATATACACAGGATATGTCACAAATGTCAGATAGATGCGAGTCCCACCTATCTCTAGAACGGGGCCCCCTAAACCCTGTTCTACCGCTCTGTGTTCCTGCTGATGCGTGGATATGTCATAATTGTCCCTGATAGGAAAAAAAAACCTTTTAAGTCAGAAAAATTCATATAGCCGCGTAACAGCCGAAGAAATACTGCACTAAATTGCCTCGTTAAAAAAACAAACAAGCAACTTTTTAAAATTGCATGTACTTTCAGCAAAATAAGATCTGCCTTGTCAATGCGTTTTTTAGATGCAGCGAAACGCGTTTTTCAGTCACATCTCAACCGCACCGTGTCAATTTATTTTAGGACCGTGGTGGGGTTTCCAATGGGGCACAGGACTCCAAAGTTGATCTATATAGAAAGCAAAGAAGGAAAAACCCAAGTTCCATTATCATGAATTTCCTACTTTTTGGACACTAAACTTTGTTACGTTTTGTTTTATATGTAGAAGACCTGTAAACCTGCACCGCGTTGGTCTTTTACGTATATTGTAGATCTATCGTTTAGTAGGATTATTATGTTTATTGGACATGAGGATACAGTTGATCCAGGAACTTTCCGGCTACTCCCCTCCTCCTCAGACTCCATTATTTGCCGTCTTCTCGGTAGGTATCATCTCTCAGGAAGCACATCGCCCACGGACGGCCCTCTCATTATGTTACCGCCAAGAGATAACGTCCAGTGCTGCCGTTGGGCAGATTTGTGCAGAACATAATGAGAATTTCATTTCATTTCCAAAATCCTTTGACGTGGCGTTGTAATGCCGGAGCCGGGACGCTGCTGTTGGGATTCATAGAACTTCCTACAGAAATCTATTTCTCAGGTTGTAGAACTACAATAATACAGACACGTTACTTGTGCAGATCTTAAAGGGGTTTCTGATAATTGACTTGCATGGCAAATCTACTGGATATTGAAAGGAGTCTTACCGTAAAAGTTGATCGCCATATAGCGCTATTTCATGTTGTTATAGAGACTATTCAGATGATTTTCCTTTCACTGATAAATATGTGCACAGGTTTTCTGTCAATGATGGATCTGTCCGGCCAAGGAACTACATCTGAAAAATGGCAAATGTAATTCTTTGTTTTTTTGGTCTGAAATAGCGATTTAGGTTTGTGCAAAGTAAAGCCCCAAGTTTGGATTGGTGGGGGTCCGAGCACGGAGACCCCAACCAATCTCTAGAACGAAGCAACAGAAGTGCCCGTGTGATCGCTCAGCCGCTTCGTGTCTGTTCGGCTTTTTCCGGGTCCGTACACAGATACATTTATTTCCGGAAAAAGCCGAACAGACACGAAGCGGCCGAGCGCTCGCACATATCAGAAGTTTATCAAACGTTTAGCTACTCTTTATTATGTGTATGTAATTATTGTGTAATGAAGAGTTCTGCGACCTTCTGATATACTTTGTGTTTCAGTTCCTCACCATTTCTTTGATGTCTGCTTGTGTCAGTGAATAGAAGCCTTGTTGACATCCTAGGGCTAAAAAAAAAAGTCTCCTGATCATGTCCAACTGACTCTACATTAAGCAAATGTGAAATTAACTTTTTTTGTAACTATATCTTTACAATCAATTTTTTTTTTTTTTTTCTCCCCACAAATTTTCACGTTTCTTTAGGGCCTGTTCACATCAGAGGTGAACCCCTCAACGAAAAGGCAAACGGAAACCTAAGCTTCCGTTTGCATCACCATTGATATCAATGGGGACGGAAATGTTGCTAAAGATTTCCGTTTGTCACCGTCGTGTAAGGGTTCCGTTGTTTTGACGGAATGAATAGCGCAGTCAACCACGGTATTGATTCCGTCAAAACGACGGAACCCTTGCCCAATGATGACCAATGGAAACCATTTGCATCGGATCCGTCACCATTGAAATCAATATTGATGAAAATGGAAACATGGTTTCCGGTTGTGTCAGTCAGGGTTCCGTTCTGATGGAAACCTCAGACGGAACGTCAGAACGGAGCCGCGAGGCCGATGTGAACGAAGCCTTAGTTTTAATATTTTCTGCCAGTTTAGGTGGAACTGCACTTTAAAGGGGTTTTCCACCCTCCATAAATATTTTGCAAACAACTGACAATGGTATAAAATAACCAATCCCCCGCCGCTCCTCTGGTCCCCCGCCAGTTTTTATTTACTCGCCCCAAGCCATGACGTATCGTCTCTACATGTGACTACTGCAGCCAATACAGGCTGCTGTAAACCTACATTTTGCAGACAGACCCACTGAGACCCTCCTCTATTATAGGATCACGCTCCTTCAGTCTTCTATTTTCATGCATTAATTTACTTGTATAATAAAGGTGGAGTTACACTTTACAGACAGATTGGCCATTACTATCCGTTGACTCTTAGGCCCCATGCACACGACCGTAAAAAACCTCCGTTTTTTCGGACCGCGATTGCGGTCCGCAAAAACGGAGCCATTCACTTTCATTGAACACTGACACCTTTCCGTAGCACTACGGAAGGGTGTCCGTGCCGTGGAAATGTTCCGGGGATTATGAAACATGTCCGTTCTTTCGCATTTTGCAGGCCGTGCTCCCATACTTTGTATGGGAGCACGACCCGAAAATGCGGCTGTCAGTCAGCGGCCGGCCGTGCCCGCAATCGCGGGCCGTGATTGCGGGCACGGTCGTGTGCATGGGGCCTTAGGGTATGTTCACACGGACTATCTTCAGCCGTTTTCCGGGCCATAAACGGCCAAATGATCGGAAGCGGAACGCCTACAAACATCTGGCCATCGATTTCAATGGGAAATACGACGTTCTGTTCAGACAGGGCGTTTTTTTTACGCCTCGTTTTCCAAAAGCGGCACGTAAAGACGCCCTGCGAAAAAGAAGTGCATGTCACTTCTTGGGGCCTTTTTGGAGCCGTTTTTCATTGACTCTAAAAAAAGAAAAACCGCTCCAAAAACGGCCGTAAAAAAACGCGAGTTGCTTAAAAAACGTCTGAAAATCAGGAGCTGTTTCCCCTTCAAAACCGCTCCATATTTTCAGACGTTTTCAGTTCAGCATGTGAACATAACCTTAAAGAAACAAGTGCAGATTAGAGGTCCGGAGGAGGTTTGAGATGCTTCCTCTAGCGCCACCTAGAGCTCAGATAACCGGCCAAACGGATGAGCAAATGTATGACTTTATTTCAGAAGATAATACGTCTCCCAATACCTTGAGCTAGTAAAATCTCATTACTTGTATGGGGACATATCTGGAAAGCTCTTGTGTTTCTACATCACGTCAGTTACTCGGTGCGGTACGTTCCGCTTGCCCAGGGCTTGCTATGTGATGACATTTGTAAGTTAATTATCTCTTAAATCCCCCCGACCGTTTAATTTTCTACAGCTGCCGGTGCTTATTCTTTTTTTTTTTTTTTAGTTTTTTTTTTTTTAGCTTTTTGCATGACTTTTTTTTCAAAAGTTGTGCTAGGAGTAAAGTCCTATTTTTTAGTTAATTGCCTGAACTTCCAAGACGAGGTAATTTTGGGGAAACAGCTTGGTTTGTATGTTTGTCCAAATAAAGAGCAAAAGTAAAATCACTCTTGGGGTAAATGACCGAGACAGGAAGCCAAGCCTGAATTTGTGGAAATTTCGGCACAGTGGGGGCAGTTTAATAGCAAGGTCATTCTAGACCCTGCTCCAATCCCAGCATCTTGTACTTGTGGTTTCGGGCGAGTTCTTTTATTTCCTTGTTCATTAGGCACAAAAATTAGAGTGTCAGCTCTGCAGGGGAGTAATTGGTTTCTGTAAAAACCATATGTAGTGTCCTGCTCAACCGCTGATATTACATTCCTCACTCCCCCCGATAGAGAGACTCGTCTGCATCATAAGCAGCAGCACAGGGCCTCGGAAAAAATAATATAATCCCCCAGTTTTAGTGGTGATAGAAACGTACGAGGGAACGAATTTTAAATCACTGACAAATTGTGTAAAGTTAAACAGCGGTTTATAGACCAAAATCTACAGCTGCCACCTCCGGTGGCTCGTAATATTCGGAAAGACCGCTGACCCCTCTGCTTTGGCGAAATATCTCCTAACCGCCCTCGTAAAATATCCATTTGTGGGAAGTGTTCACATTTGGGACTAGAGGGATAATAGTTGCATTACACTTTTTCTGCAAGATATCGGCAATGTAACCGAGCCTGACGTTATGTGGACCCAATGCAGCAAGACCGGCTGAGGCACGGGGCACACGGTAGAAGCATTATCAGATGGCTAGCCGTCACGGGCATCCTATATCTTGCCAACATCACATACATATATATTGAACACAAATAAAAAGCTATGTTAATCTCAGGGGTAGACTCGGAGATGAGTGCATGGGGCAATGCAGGAGGATGTAGTTGTGGAGGACGTTCACAGAGTCCCTTTCGAGGCTCCTTGGTGAAGAGTCCAGTAGAGAACCCCGATCTGATCGACTTTACCACCGTTTCAATTGGTTGGCAATTTCACACTAAGATATTATCAGTATAAGACCTTATTCACACGAGCATGTCCAATTTGTGTCCGTAAAAAAATGGGACGCTTTTCTTGCATATGCCGGTCCGTGTTGCGTCAGTGCGGTTTCCGTGTCATCCGTTTTTCTAGTCCGTGTTTCTCCTCTGACAGCACGTCATGGTTTGACTTTTTTCTCCGCATTTCTTTAGCAACTGATGCGTGGAAAACAGGCAGGAGTCGTCCTTGTGCTGTCCGTTTTTTTCTCGCATCCATGGGTGAGTCCGATCCGTAAAAACAGATCAGAATTAGAAATGCGATGGGGTTCGCGCAAAGGACGCGCGCTCCATGAAAAAACATGGATGTGTGAATAGTCCCATTGACAACACAAGGCAGCACCATCCATTAGTGACGGACGTCGCGTACCAGAGCGTGTTCCATATTAACTATATCCTTTATACTTCACTACTAGAGCAATCCAACTCTCTGGTGAAGGTCTTTCTAAACCGAAAACGTTTACTACTTAATATTGTGGATTGCAAAATAAAAAATACAATTATCGAAATCATTGAGTGCCGAGTCTTCTACTGATAGTTACTACGGAGTAGAATCCTATTTGAGCATCTATTACAATCAGAGTGCCATATATCCTCTTCACTTCACAGGAAGATGTCACTGCCAGGATTAGTGATGTCACTGCCAGGATTAGTGATGTCACTGCCAGGATTAGTGATGTCACTGCCAGGATTAGTGATGTCACTATTCCTAGTCCAGGCAGTTCCCGCCCCCTCTCCTGCTCTGCTTAAACAATAGCTCCACTTTCATTGATTTTTTCTGCTTGACAACCTTCCGCTTTCTCAGTAGGTGTTATTAAAGCCTCGCTGCCATGAGAGGACGGTGGTGGGCCTGCATCTTACTGAATAGGACATTTGGGAAGAGCATTGTAAGGAGAGGCCTGTCAGTCACCTGTTGTCAGCCAATCAGAATCACTGGGAGTGTTTTCAGCAATGCTGACTGGCTGAGAGCAGCTGACGGACAGGCCTCTGCTCACAATGCTCCTCCCATATGTTCTTTTAAAGGGAACCTGTCACCAGCATTTCACCTAATTATCTTCTAAGTAGCTCTGTACCTTTTAATATTCAATTTTAGTGTTCCCGCACCATATGCTAATGAGCAGAAAAGAGTCATATCTTCATTCCTCAAGCCTTTCCGTGTTAACCCCGCCTCCTTACTTTTGATTTCGGCATTCAGGGCGGGCCAGTTTTCGGCGGTGGGCGGGCATAAGAAGAGGGATGAACGAGATTGCCGGATTATTACCATAAAGGTCGCAAAATGTTTGCAGACCGTTATTTACGGTCGGAGGAGTTTAGGAGCGAGGATAATGGCAATGAACTTTTGACGGCAGCGGCCAGCGAGGGGCGCGGAGAGGTCAATAGGTGAAATGCTGGTGACAGGTGCTCTTTAAGTTGGATGCAGCCCCAGTCTACAGCTCGGTGATTAGACTACGATTGTAAGGCCTTGTTCACATGGCGCTAAAAAAACCCGACATGTAAACGTGTCAAAAAAGCTATCGTTTTTGTAAAGCGCTTTTTAAACTGCAGGAGTTTGACGTGTTTTGTGCGTGCTTTCGGCGCGTTATTTGGGAACATAATTAGAAATCCCATTGACTAGGTGAATTAGGCGCGTGTTTTGTGCTAAAGTATTGACCTGGCGCTTATTCTTATAAAAAGAACACGGATGCACGAACAGCGGGTTTTCCCATTGATGTTAATGAGAAGCTTAAATCAAGCGGTTTTTTTGGCATGTAAAAAACTAGCCAAAGAGCGCATCAGGTACACGCCATGTGAACAGGGCTTAAATTAGAAAATCATATGATAACTAATACGTAAAACGCAGAAACTGCATTGGAATCTGCGCCAAAAAGCCGCCAAAATCACCTATTGATTTCAATGGGAGGCGGATGCGTTTTTTCCCGGAGCAGCTTTTAGCCTCTCGCGGTAAAAAGGAAAAAGCGTCATGCTCTTTCTTGCTGCAGTTTTTATTCGAGGCGTTCTTTGCCCGTGGTGCTCAATGGCCACGGCCCAAAAAGGCAGCGAAAAACCGCGGCAAGAAAGTGCAGGCAGGTCAAAAATTCCTGAAGGCGTTTTGAGGCAGATTTTTCTGCTTGCAAAAAAAACTCAGTGTGAACAGGGCCTTATAGTTTGGATGAACAACCCTGATAATAATTAATATTTCTATTAGGTTTCTATTTCGAGTCACATTGTCTGTTCTTCCGACCAATATGGCTTCCATCTGAAAAGAATTCCCAAGGTCTTGTATAGACGAGGATATGGGATTGTCTTCTGGGCTAGATGTGATTGCATTCGTGAGATCGCTCAGTATACCATATTGTGTCATATCCTATAGACTCCCTGTAATGTATCCTTTCTATTCTATCTTGGTTCGTTGTCCTGATCACTGGTATGATGCCCAAATATAAGTGATGACATGGATTACTCCCGACCTCGGAGATGTATCTTTTCCACCATATTTCTATTATTCGGAGCCATTGACAGCTGTGTAATAAGATCACACATGGTTTCCCTATCAGTGTGAAGTGGTGAACCCATCAGCTATAAAGTGTAATATTAGGAGTGCGCGTCTTTCTTATTGTTAATGTCAAGTGGTAACACGATCCCTTCTGTGCTATGAATAATGGCCCATTTTATGATCCCTGCGATTCGTTAATGTCATTGCCGGCATACCGAGAATAGGGGACGTTCCTTACCCGGAGCTTTGCTGCACATAATGTTACCACGAGCTCGGACTCCTGAAGAACGATGACCAGACGGATCTCAGACCAGTCGTTCTGTGACTATTCGGCTACGTTAAGGGTATGTTCACACACACTAATTACGGACGTAATTCGGGCGTTTTTGCCCCGAATTACGTCCGAAAATAGTGCCTCAATAGCGCTGACAAACATCTGCCCATTGAAAGCAATGGGCAGACGTTTGTCTGTTCACACGAGGCGTAATTTACGCGCCGCTGTCAAATGACGGCGCGGAAATAGACGCCCGCGTCAAAGAAGTGACCTGTCACTTCTTTGGCCGTAATTAGAGCCGTTATTCATTGACTCCAATGAATAGCAGCGCCAATTACGTCCGTAATTGACGCGGCTTTCAAGCGCCTGCACATGCCGTTACGGCTGAAATTACGGGGATGTTTTCAGGCTGAAACATCCCCGTAATTTCAGACTTACGGACGCCCTCGTGTGAACATACCCTCACACTTAACAAAAACGGCTGAAAATACGCAGCTGTTTTCAAGGGAAAACCGCTCCTGATTTTCAGACGTTTGTTTTTTTAGCAACTCGCGTTTTTCGGGATGTTTTTAAGGCTGGGTTCACACGACCTATTTTCAGACATAAATGAGGCGTATTATGCCTCGTTTTACGTCTGAAAATACGGCTCCAATACGTCGGCAAACATCTGCCCATTCATTTGAATGGGTTTGCCGACGTACTGTGCAGACGACCTGTTATTTACGCGTCGTCGTTTGACAGCTGTCAAAAGACGACGCGTAAAAATACAGCCTCGTCAAAAGAAGTGCAGGACACTTCTATACATTATATGCGGGACACTTCTATACATTATATGCGGGACACTTCTATACATTATATGCGGGACACTTCTATACATTATATGCGGGACACTTCTATACATTATATGCGGGACACTTCTATACATTATATGCGGGACACTTCTATACATTATATGCGGGACACTTCTATACATTATATGCGGGACACTTCTATACATTATATGCGGGACACTTCTATACGTTCTATGCGGGACACTTCTATACATTATATGCGGGACGCTTATATACATTATATGCGGGACACTTCTATACATTATATGCAGGACACTTATATACATTATATGCAGGACACTTATATACATTATATGCAGGACACTTATATACATTATATGCGGGACACTTCTATACATTATATGCGGGACACTTCTATACATTATATGCGGGACACTTCTATACATTATATGCGGGACACTTCTATACATTATATGCGGGACACTTCTATACATTATATGCGGGACACTTCTATACATTATATGCGGGACACTTCTATACGTTCTATGCGGGACACTTCTATACATTATATGCGGGACGCTTATATACATTATATGCGGGACACTTCTATACATTATATGCAGGACACTTATATACATTATATGCAGGACACTTATATACATTATATGCAGGACACTTATATACATTATATGCGGGACACTTATATACATTATATGCGGGACACTTCTATACATTATATGCGGGACGCTTATATACATTATATGCGGGACACTTCTATACGTTCTATGCGGGACACTTCTATACATTATATGCGGGACACTTCTATACATTATATGCGGGACACTTCTATACATTATATGCGGGACACTTATATACATTATATGCAGGACACTTATATACATTATATGCGGGACACTTCTATACATTATATGCAGGACACTTATATACATTATATGCGGGACACTTCTATACGTTCTATGCGGGACACTTCTATACATTATATGCGGGACACTTCTATACATTATATGTGGGACACTTCTATACATTATATGCGGGACACTTATATACATTATATGCGGGACACTTCTATACATTATATGCGGGACACTTATATACATTATATGCAGGACACTTATATACATTATATGCAGGACACTTATATACATTATATGCGGGACACTTATATACATTATATGCGGGACACTTATATACATTATATGCAGGACACTTATATACATTATATGCGGGACACTTCTATACATTATATGCGGGACACTTCTATACATTATATGCGGGACACTTCTATACATTATATGCGGGACACTTCTATACATTATATGCGGGACACTTCTATACATTATATGCGGGACACTTCTATACATTATATGCGGGACACTTCTATACGTTCTATGCGGGACACTTCTATACATTATATGCGGGACGCTTATATACATTATATGCGGGACACTTCTATACATTATATGCAGGACACTTATATACATTATATGCAGGACACTTATATACATTATATGCAGGACACTTATATACATTATATGCGGGACACTTATATACATTATATGCGGGACACTTCTATACATTATATGCGGGACGCTTATATACATTATATGCGGGACACTTCTATACGTTCTATGCGGGACACTTCTATACATTATATGCGGGACACTTCTATACATTATATGCGGGACACTTCTATACATTATATGCGGGACACTTATATACATTATATGCAGGACACTTATATACATTATATGCGGGACACTTCTATACATTATATGCAGGACACTTATATACATTATATGCGGGACACTTCTATACGTTCTATGCGGGACACTTCTATACATTATATGCGGGACACTTCTATACATTATATGTGGGACACTTATATACATTATATGCGGGACACTTCTATACATTATATGCGGGACACTTATATACATTATATGCGGGACACTTCTATACATTATATGTGGGACACTTCTATACATTATATGCGGGACACTTCTATACATTATATGCGGGACACTTATATACATTATATGCGGGACACTTCTATACATTATATGTGGGACACTTCTATACATTATATGCGGGACACTTATATACATTATATGCGGGACACTTCTATACATTATATGCGGGACACTTATATACATTATATGCAGGACACTTATATACATTATATGCAGGACACTTATATACATTATATGCGGGACACTTATATACATTATATGCGGGACACTTATATACATTATATGCGGGACACTTCTTTGGACGTTTTTGGAGACGTTTTCTCATAGACTCCAATGAAAACAGCTCCAAAAACGGACGTAAAAAAAGGCTGCGAAAACGCAGCGAAAAACGCCGCGAAAAACGTGAGTTGCTCAAAAAACTTCTGAAAATCAGGGGCTGTTTTCCCTTGAAAACAGCTCCGTATTTTCAGACGTTTTTGGTCAATACGTGTGCACATACCCTTACGGTGGTTCTTGGATCTGTTTTTCTATGGAGTCAATCAAAAAACAGCTCAAGAAGTGACATGCACTTCTTTTTCGCGGGCGTTTTTTTTTACGCGCCCGGTTTTCAAAATGGCCGCATAAAAAACGTCCCGTCGGAGCAAAACGCTGTTTTTTTCCCATTTAAATCAATGGAGGCGTTCTACTTCCGATTTTTCCAAAAATAAGCCGTGTAAATATTCCCTTAAGGCCCCGTGCACGCGAACGTGCTTTTTCGGCCGCAATTCCGACCTGAAAATCACAGCCGTGCACATGGCTACGGTCGTGTGCATGAGGCCTAAGTTGGACTAGAAAATAACACAAAACTTGACTTTTCCATTTATTATTAGTATTATTATTATTAGTATTATTAGTATTATTATTATTATTAGTATTATTATTAGTATTATTATTATTAGTATTATTATTATTATTAGTATTATTATTAGTATTATTATTATTAGTATTATTATTATTATTACTATATCTTTTTACTATTCTCTGTCCCACTCCGAGTTTGCTTTACCGTATCATTTCCCTACCACTGATACATGTGAACAATGCTAGCGCCGATTTCACCAACGACTTTTTAGAATTACTATGTTTTTTCAATTTTGTAACAAAACAGAAGAGTTTTAATTAAAGAGGTTATTAGAGGAGTATTCCAATCTTAAGGCTACATGTGCACATTGCGTATTTTGCTGCGAAGAATACACAATAAAACCGCAGCAATACGCAGGCAAAAAAACGCACCTAAAAACCGCGTTTACTTTTTGGTGCGTTTTTCGGCGTGTTTTCATGCTGCAGATTTTGGTGCGATTTTCCTCAGCATTAGGTATATACAATTCGCGAGCGGAAACGCAGGATAAATTGACATGCGGATTTTAAAATCCGCACCGCAGTTCAATTTACGTGCAGAAAAATACCGCAGCGTGCACATGAGATTTCCTGGAATCTGCCGCACGCAAATACGCGCAGCAAAACCAGACGTAATACGCATTGTGTGCGTTGACCCTAAAGGGTAACTAACCTTTCAGAAAACTTCTGACATGTCCGTGACATGTCAGAAGTTTTGATCGGTGGGGGTCCAAGCACTGAGACCCCCACCGATCGCTAAAACGAAGCGGCAGAAGCGCTCTGGTGAGCGATGAGCCTCTTAGTTTCCCACCAGCTATTTTCGGAAAGCCGGTGCACGGGCCCATAGACTTTCTATAAAGTTTAGTTACCCTTTGAGAAAGAATTGAATATTGCCAGGACATGCCATCGCTTCACGATCGGTGAGGGTCCTCTGGGACCTCTGCCTATACCGAGAGCAAAGACGCAACGCAGACGCGTTTACTGTGAAGGGGCCGCAGCGCTACATTCTGAGATCCCATATCTTAGGATCATAGCGGTCCCTTCAGACCCCTTTTAAGATTTATGTGAATAAAGCTCTTTTAATGTAATGCAACTTCCTAATACACTTTGGGTTTGAATTCCTAACGGTTTTCAAGTTCTCTGCTTGCTGTCAGTGAAAAGTGCTGGCTGAAAACCTGTTCTGACCTAGTCATACTTTCATACAGCTGCAGTTGGTTATGATGTATTGGTGGAGTTTAGAGCAGATATTTATATCACTGGTACATGGTAACAAGCTGCAGCTGCGTGAAAGCATGACAGTATAATGTAATAAAAAGATATCTGCTTCCTTTTTCTTGTCAAAAGTCATTTACAGTTTAATTGCATCTCCAGACAAGTTCTCGTAGCGGTAACATCAAAGAGAAACGACCATGTCCTTAATATGTCATGAAAATGGGACCATTCTGATACACGGAGAGCGTTCACTCGGCATCGCACGGTGTATTATATAATCGGTGCAAGTGTATAATTGTTTAATGTAAAACTCAAGATCTCAACGTGATCAAATTCTTTTCTTTCCCCAGATTTCAAGAGGATATTCCTGATGCCCTGATCAGTCCGGTTACATAAAAGGTAATCCATGTCCTTGTCTGGGACCGCAGCGTCTGATATGTAGAGTTCAGTGGTCTTAACGTAGTTATTGAACTAGTCGATTTCCGTTTATAACCACGCCGCCTAGGCGTATACATTGCACGACGGATACCACAGGTGCCCAGCGAACTCCATTCACTTACAAGGGGTTCCGCCATGGCGTTCGGCATTCTTCCTATTAAATCTTCAGGGCTGCCAACGGAGGCGACATGCGGAGCCTCTGACGACAGTGTGAACATAGCCTAATAAACAATCTATATGTTCTTCACTTCATGGACCCTGTGGTTCGGTTAAGTGGAACTTTGGGGGTCCGGATTTAACATCCAATACGTCCTTCAAAATGAGGCTTTAGTTTGTATCCATGATTTGCAGTAGTTCCTAGGTCTACACTATATAGACGATGTATAATGCTAGCAGCATATAGAGTAGTTATAAGTAACGAGGCATCGTTACCTGTAGTCGTTATGATGAATGTACAGTAAGTGGTTTTCTGATTACATGCGGGATGATATTCTTGTACATTATCTTGCAGAGCATAAAAGCCGCAGTCCAGACAGCCCGGCGTGTTGTGGTTACGGTCATGTTTTAGCACAGGAAACAAATGTTGGTAAACCAGAATTGTAAAAACCTTCACAGGCTTCCCTGACCTGGCTGGCCGGCTGCCCCTTCTGCATAAGCTCTGACAAATTGTGATCCTTGAGTAGTTATTCAGAAGGCGCTTCAAAAACACGGCGTACATTTTTTCAGTTTTTGATATTTCCTTTTGCTTTTAGAGACCACCTATTCCGCAGCGCTGTACAGCGATTAATGTTCCTATCGGTACTTGTCTTTAGTGGGGCTCACAATCTGATTTTCCTATCTCGTACACACAAAAAGGGGCTATCCCATGAATTATTTTTATACCAAAAGTAATTATCAGTGTTTCTTGCATCCCCCAAAAAAAACAACTCTTTTTTTTTTTTTTTTTTGCTCCCATGTGTCCTCCTTGATGCTGGTGCTAATCTGTGGTGCTGGGGGATGGGCATTTGAGGAGAATTAGTCCCATTCACCCTCTGACAAAATAGTACCTTCTTACTTTCCCTGCAGAAAGTGTCTCCTCCGCGTATAGCCATGCTAGTATATAGGTTCCTTCCATAAAAACGAAAAAGAAGGCTGCTCCTCAGCTTGTCAGTGTCCTCTGCTATATTACCATGCTATTGTAGAGGTCTGTTCCTTCCCTGACAAGCAGGGCAAAAAAATATTTCTATTGGCTGTTCCTCAGCTTGTCAGTGACCTCTGCTATATTACCATGCTATTGTAGAGGTCTGCTCCTTCCCGAACAAGCAGGGCCGAAGACTGTTTCTATTGGCTGCTTATCAGTGACCTCTGCTATATTACCATGCTATTGTAGAGGTCTGTTCCTTCCCTGACAAGCAGGGCAAAAAAATATTTCTATTGGCTGTTCCTCAGCTTGTCAGTGGCCCCTGCTATATAACCATGCTATTGTAGAGGTCTGCTCCTTCCCTGACAAGCAGGGCCGAAGACTGTTTCTATTGGCTGCTTATCAGTGACCTCTGCTATATTACAATGCTATTGTAGAGGTCTGTTCCTTCCCTGACAAGCAGGGCAAAAAAATATTTCTATTGGCTGTACCTCAGCTTGTCAGTGACCTCTGCTATATTACCATGCTATTGTAGAGGTCTGCTCCTTCCATGACAAGCAGGGCCGAAGACTGTTTCTATTGACTGCTTATCAGTGACCTCTGCTATATTACCATGCTATTGTAGAGGTCTGTTCCTTCCCTGACAAGCAGGGCAAAAAAATATTTATATTGGCTGCTCCTCCGCTTATCAGTGGCCCCTGCTATATTACCATGCTACTGCAGAGGTCTGCTCCTTCCCTGACAAGCAGGGCAGAAAACGATTTCTGTTGGCTGCTCTCCAGTGAACAGAGGATCAGATCACTATTCAGAGACTTGGCTATGGGAAGAGTTTTCGTGTCCACCATCACACCGCTCATTAGGTGGACGTGCACATTGCTATACACTGAACACCAGGTGGTGCCATACTATGTAAGCAAATGTCAGAACTCTTTACTATATTTTTTATTTTTAACACAATGTAAATTGCAAACGTGTTCACTTTTTTTTATGATCGATACAATAAATATAATATTTAATGGTGGGATTATCCCATTAAGGCCAATTAACCTATAAGTATCGTTTTTGGAGTGTTAAAGAAAACCAAAGGATTCATAGGAAACCCATGCAGGCAATTCCTGAGAAATTCTGTTTCTGACATTATGCAAACATATCGAATGTGCATTTGTGATATCACGGCCGTGTTTACACGTCCACTGCGGAGGCCTAGAAATATAAAGCAAATTTGCTGCATAATCCACATGCAGATTTTGCTTCATATTTTGGCCACATTTCACTTTCTGCATTGCAATGTGGCAAAAATCCAGATTTTATTTTTTGGAGTGTTCACCCTATGTCCTGTTGTCTCTTTAAACATCAGTAAGTGGCATAATCTCCCCGAGTGTTACTGATGTTGGGTATCTTGAGCAGGAGACGTGCCAGGCCATTTACATGCAAGATACAGCATTAATATTGATGCGCTGTCAGGTAATTTCTCCCAGTGCCGGCGGCATATAAATACCATTACAGTGTAATTAGTCCGCATCAAGCCGAGTCCTGATTGAAGAAAACGTTGTCAAGCGTCGCTTACCCGCTCTTTATCTTACGTCAGTCAATCTACAGAATCAAAAAGTTTCTTCTTTACAAGAGATTTATTTTTCGGTCAGTCCTTGCCCAGGTTCTCCTGTGTTACGGGCACGGTTAATTCCTGTGATACCCTCCATGCCTATGCAGTCTGATTTTCTTGTCATCTTCATGGATGTCTTTAGGGGAAATTATAGTTCAATGGAACATCTTGTGAGGATGAGTAAGGGTAGGTGCGCTCGCTTGATTTTCATCCGTTCTTTTAGCAACTCCCCTTTTTTACAGCCGTCTTTGGATTGTTTTTCAAACGGCTCCAAAAACGACTCCTGAAGTGACCTGCACTGCTTTTTCGTCAGCGTTTTTATTTCTGCAGCCATTTTTCAAAACGGCCGTGTAAAAAAATGGCCCGTGGGAACAGAACGCCGTTTTTCCCATTGAATTCAATGGGCAGATGTTTGGAGGCGTTCTGCTTCCGATTTTACAGCCAAAAAACAGGCTGAAAATAAGCCGTGTGAACATACCCAAAAAACGTCTGAAAATACGGAGCTGTTTTCAAGGGAAAACAGCTCCTTATTTTCAGACGTTTTTTAAGCCACTTGCGTTTTTCGTTGCGTTTTTTAAGGCCGTTTTTGGAGCTGTTTTTCTATAGTCAATGAAAAACGGCTCTAAAAAATGGCTCAAGAAGTGACCTGCACTTCTTTTTCACGGGCGTCTTTTTAAGCGCCGTTTTTTGAAAATGAGGCGTAAATACACGCCCCGTCGGAACAGAATTCCCGTATTTCCCATTGAAATCAATGGGCAGAAGTTTGTAGGCGATCTGCTTCCGATTTTTCCGGCGTTTTTAGAGGTGTAGACCACCCGAAATACACCTGAAAGCACTGCGTGTGCACATACCCTGACATGTAACAGACAACCCTTGGAGACATTTGCATCTGTTTAAAACTTTTTTAGAAGAAGTTGTGAGATTAGTGTGTGCCCTTGAAGCCGCTGCTCATTTATATGCTACGTACGGAATATCGGAAACAATAGCAGTTTTTCATTGAGAAATCGCGAGCTGGGATTCTCACCTCTATAGTCCTGTGCTTGTCCCTACTCTGTTACTATTGATGACCCATTTGTCACCTGGATTATATTTGTAGCGGGTGTCTGGGACATATCTCATACTTGACATGGATGGCGAATGAAACTATAATACTACACAGCGTGTAATAAAACCTAGAGCCGTCTAATCGCCGCACAGTCCGGGAGAGATCAGGAATGACATATATATGATAATGAACGAGCTGCAGGGAAAGATCAGAGGAGTAAAGTTTAGATCATACCGGATCTCCTATATAATTATCAGAGAAGATGTTAACGAGCGTGTGGGATTTATAGTTGCCATATGGTTAACGCTAAATACACATATACATTAATATGAACAGGATTGTATCAATAGGGTTTCTGATATTATGTAATCATCGCTGAACCATGACGAGTTCCGTAACTTTATTATATTCTTTGTGTTTCAATTCTTCACCACTTTCAAGTTCTCTGCTTGCTGTTGGTGAATGGAAGCTATGTACACCTTTGCAGGGCATATTGTTTTTTATTTTTATATATATATATATATATATATATACAGGTCAGTTAGTGTGTTGTTTTTATTAAAAATTAGTTTTACTTTTTTAGATACAGCTGCTCTGTATACTCTATGCACGGCAGCTGTATCGTTCGCCATTACCTGAATCCGTCAGTCCCGCGGACTTGACGGGTTCAGTGTGATAGATTACACGCAGGGACTAATATTTTCTCATAACTGAGGGTTTGTTGCCAGTCTGAGCTAAACATCATGTCCTGATAGTTTGCTACAATGTATCGGTGCATGTAAAATACAATGGGGTCCAGGCTGTTTATCTCAAAAAGATATGTCTAGACTGGATACAATTGAAGCAAACTCTCAGCTGTGAGAAGTATTAGTTCCGGATGGGTATTCAGCCTCTGGCGTTCCCGTTCTAGACGGGATACAATTGGCGCCGCATGTCATCCAGTGTAGCCTGAGCCTTATTCAGGGTTGGAGAATCCTATTTTGTATCGCTAGTAAACCAGATCTTCACCATTTCTTGTTTTGGATAAACATTTAAAAAGAAACTTTATATTAAAAGTAAATAAACTTTACAGGCTTCATTGTGGCACAAGAGTCTTGTACCTGTTTTTGAGCTATTTCTGCCTTTTTAGATCAATACTATTAGAATCTATTGACGTCCTGACTTCTGTATCTTGGATATGCTTCTTAAGCCGGTTTCAGGTGGCTGTAATGCGGCTCCATTTTTATTGTCGACGTAAGACCCAGACCGCCGTGGTTCTACTGAATTAAATTTAGATAACTGGGGTTTTATGGTCATTGAAGAGCAGTTCAGTAAAACCACATGGTTCTGGTTCTTGTGGCTGTAATATGGTTGCTAAAATGCAGCCACATTACAGCCGCCTGAAACAGGCCTTAAAGGGGTTTTCCAGTTCCTAAAAATTGATGGCCTATCCCTCAGGATAGGCCATCAATAGCTAATTGGTCGTGGTCTGACACCCGGGACCCCCGGCGATCAGCTGTTTTGAAGGGGGTGCAGCGCGATTGACAGTATTGCAACCTTTTCCCATTCACTTCAATGGGAGAAGAGGCTGCAATACTGTAAATCGCAGCTACATGTGTGTCGACCATTCACAGTGAGCAAGTAGAAATGAAGGGGAAGCCTCGCTCGTACCCCCTTCAAAACAGCTGATTGGCGAGGGCCCCGGGAGTCGGACCCCGACCGATAAGCTATTCATGGCCTATCCCGAGGATAGGCCATCAATTTTTAGTGGCTGGAAAACACCTTTAAAGTGACTTAAAGGAACCTAAACCATATCCATTATTTTGCCATTTCACAGGATAGGCTGGCTGTAGTGTTCTTCCATGGGATGACTGACCGGACGTGATGAAAACTTGCCGCCTCAATCGCTCCTCGCATATCTCCAGCACTGAGAACCCCCAGACACATTTGTGAATCGGAAGTTCTTTTTATTGTATAACCTAGGTTTAGTAATTCTTTAAAGGGGCAGTTTAGGCAAATCTTACACCAATTGTAGATTCTTCTGTCACATGGTCATCATTGGGGGCCCCACGATCAACCAATATAAGTAACGTCCCTGTTGTGCTTCCTCTGCCAATGTCTATTTTAGTAAATACTTGTATTCCTCATAACAATTCTGGAGCATATTTTCTAAAAACTCTTCGTTGTGCCGTTCCTCGGTAGTTCCTCCTAGAAATGTATTAATAAATTGACAGCTGGGTGTTAACATTCTCCTTTTCAAAGGGGCGTGTCCCTACAGTCTCACTCTGTTATCACTGATTGGCCATTGTCAGACCTTGTGGGGACACACCCCCTACTGGTAACACCCAATTTCTAGGAGCAGTAACAGAGGAACGGCACAATGTAGAATTCTAAGAACAAAAGCCCCAGAATTGTTAATACATGGGGAATACAATTATGTACTAAAACAGACCTGTCCGGACAGGTGAACGGTCCGCTTTTTCCCATAGCCAATAAAATGTAACTCATAAGCAAGCTCCCCTCTTTTATTAGTTAAACATCGCATCATAGGGCATATCATGTGGGCACATTACATTACTATATAATGCCACTTATTTTGCTGCGTGGGCACTTAGAACTGGTAGGCCGTCCTAGGATAACCTATATCTGTGCTGTACATATTAGTAGTTGCTGAAATGGAGCCCATCTCCGCTATGATCCCCACAGATACTTCACTTCTCGCTGTCCATTCCCAAACCATTTTCTTCCTCGGCAGCAAATGAATGTTTTACGGAAAGCCTCCCCTGCAGCTGTCGAAAGGATTTCATTCCTTTAGCCGTTTACTATTTTTGATAGGGCTGTTAACGGCTTGATTTAGGGATCAGCTGCGTAATAAATTGTTTCATATTTTGGGCCTTTTCTTTTTTCAGATTTCTTTTCAGATCTCACCCCTGAGGCTTAGAGCGGTGTTTGAGACATGTCAGCACCGTGTCCCTCGGCTCTCCGTCATGTCAAAGCTTTGCCTAATCCCTCGCCCACCCAGAGCCGGCTGCTACCAGCACAACCAAGTACCTGTTTGTGATATGAAACACACCCCAGCACAATAATACGTTCCAGATGTGTCCGATTCCTATAACAAGGGCTGCGTTTTGCCCCAATATCTCCTCCACTTCACTTTTACAAATATTCCCCTGATTAATATATTCTGGCTTTAATTTACTCGAAAACGGTTTCTTATTATTTAATGCAGGCTGCGGGAATACTTTATCGAATCCTCAAAATGAGACGGCCGAGCAAGGAGAACTTGACAGTCTAACGGAGCTCATCAAGGAATTGAGATTTTTCTCTGTTCTTCAGGGCAATTCGTTATGATCGTTATTGTCATTTGTCCAACTGATTAGAAATTCCATTGGCTAACCAGCAGCTACAGGTAACCTCGTTGGATTAGAAGAGGTATCCTCAATATTCACTCATCAATAACTATGGACTGGGGTTGGGTTGGGGGGGACTCCTCTGTTTATACTCATTCCAGTTGCTAAATGAAACTTTTTCCTACGTATTCTTAGTATTTTATAGAATTGAAATATAAGAAGTCCCTAATGAATATAGTCTAAAAGCCAGTAATTTCCACCCCAAAAAGTTCTCCAAAAAAATCTAGAGTTTTTTTGATGGACCGATACCTGACCAGACATGGCCAATACAAATGCACCAAGTGCAACTAATTTATTACAATTTTCGGATGTTGATGGAAACACGAGGTACAGTCTGCAGCCATGGGGAGCTTCTAGAAATGCCAGTGATGTAGCTGGCGGCAGGTATACCGGTCTTCTTAAATGCCCTTCAGTCTGTAGTCCGCAATTGGAATCTAAACTATAGACATAAGTAAAACTGATCTGAATCTTGCTGAAAGAGACGCGTGACAACTGCGGAGAATTAAAGATTTTCTATTAAATAGCTCAAAAATTTAGCTAGAAATATTAATTTATTATATATTAATAGTTAATCAGTGTTTCCCTGGGAACGGTTCTAAAACAAATGTACACAGGAGTCCTGCCTCCACTGAAGCTTGAGTTGCGCCTACTGAACAGTAAGGCCCCCTGCACACGACTGTGCCCGTAATCATCGTCTGATTACAGGCATGGACAGCCACGGACAGCCACGTGCTCCTATAGTGGTGTATAGTGAAGGTATATCCAGCACTCGAAATAAAAGTTGTAAGGTTTATTTGGTCAGCAAGGAAGTTAAAACAAAAAATCCCGGGACCACGCTTACGCGTTTCAGACCAGTGGGGTCCTTAATCATAGCTTGCCTATGATAAAGTATATAAATTATGGGAACACGGTCTGTAAAAAGCAAAAAATAGGAAATGTCCTATCTTTGGCGGAGCCTTTCTACGCCACGGACACCTTCCCGTAAATATACAGGACGGTGTCCATCGGCCATAGAAATGAATGGGTCAGTAATTACGGATGAATTCTACGCTCGTGTGCATGGGGCCTACACCTGTGGCTTTCTTTTAGTCAGATTGATAAAAGTTTGTCACCCAGATTTTCAGAAACGGCTTTAACGACCAAATACGATTTTTAAGAACATTTAATAAGGACGACTCCATCAATGTGAAGTTTTAATTTTCTCTGCATAACCGTATCATTTTGTATAGGACCCCGGCCTTGAGATTATAGTTTGTGTGTTTGAACAGCACTTTTGTTTCTAGTGATGATTTTGCTTTAATTAATACATAGTCATTATTGGACAGCTGGAAATGTGCGGGGGTGTAACTTGAGCTCCTATGCCAAATCTGTAACAGGGCCCCCAACAATCACGTCCCCTTTATATTAGGCCCCATTCACATTACGTTTTGGTCTTTAATCGGCGGTATAGGTTGGGATGACTCTCGACGTATACTTCCAAAGGCCAAAACTTATCCAGACGTACATGATAAATGTAGGACGATTACATGTGAATGAGGCTTTACTAGTCCCTTCTTATATGGCGGAGGGGCCACCAGGGACCAGGTTTGACTGGTCCTGAAAACTTTAGGTCTAGGCAACAAAGTGAAATTAATATCAGCACCCTTATCCAAAATAAGAACGGATGCTGCTAATTTGGACAATTAATCCGCATGCACATACCATTAAAGGGTAACTAAACTTTCAGAAACTTCTGACATGTCATAGTGACATGTCAAAAGTTTTGATTGGTGGGGGTCCGAACGCTGAGACCCTCACGGATCACTAAAGCAATGCGGCAGAAGTGCTTGGGTGAGCGATAAGCCGCTTGGTTTCTGACCGGCCAGCCAATGTAACGGTGAACGGACTCCTAGACTTTCTTTTCTTTTTTAAATTCTGTTTTTATTTATTTATTTATCACAAGTTTGCGTCAGAAACATACAACATATCACGACTCGATGATATACAATACAACATGTGAGCACAGAGAAGAAAAAAAAAGGCAAGACCGATGGTGACCCCCAGCAGCCTAAAAGGGCAACTAAGCTGATATAACAGAGATCACCCATAAGGAAGGTTAGAAAGATAATACAGTGAAGAAGAATAAGAGGGGAACGGAAGAGGGAGAAAGAAGAGGGGTATAAGGGGGATTTATCCTCGGCGTTCATCCCATAAGCGGACGTCTCATAAGACTCAGACTTTCCAAGAACAGCTGATCAGAAACTAAGCGGCTCACCCGAGCGCTTCGGCTTCTTCGTTTTAGCCATCGGTGGGGGTCTCGGTGCTCGGACCCCCACCGATCAAAACTTCTGACATGTCACTATGACATGTCAGATGTTTTATGATAGTTTAGTTACCCCTTTAATTGCCCTTAGACTGTTCTCGTATGGGAGCAGTTCATATTTGACCACTTCTGTCCCTTCAGGGTCTTAGGAGGACTACCTGGGTGCCCCAGATATGATATTTAGTTCTGTGTCTTCACCTGCGTAGTGTAATATAACCATGATGAAGCCCGCACAGATGTACTTGTATGGGACTTCTCCTAAGAATACCAGGTAGTTTACATGTGTGGACGAAGGTGAAGATCCCCTTTACTCTGGTCTTCTCCCCCATGTACCCCATTATACCGGGCCTTGCTCTGTTAGACTGTTGCTTTGATCAAACTTCAAAACGTAATCTCCTTCAATCAAAAGAATGATCAAAGACGGAAAAATCAGCAGTTCCATGTGGTAAACGATTTCATCTGCAGCCGCGACCTATGGCCAGATCTTCCTTTTCTGCAGATTAATTCTAACAACGTGCAGAATTTACATTTCCATCCAGCAGCAGGTTTATTGTGTAACTCTTACCGGCACCATTGACTTTTTCTTGGAGGCGTCCAACATCTGTCTTTTAAATTTATTATATCAAACACCGAGTTGTCTTTCCTTATAAATCACCTTGAGAAACTTTGTAAAAAAAAAAATTACATTTTTGACATGACTTTATTCTCGTAGTCACTTTAATTGTTCCTTGTGAACCTTTACGGAGATACTGCGGTCCGCATGTGAAATGGCTCCGCAGCACAGAACTCTGCAACACTTTCCAAACTTAATAACTCGCACAAAACATTTCCACTCCATCCCATAATGTATGATATTTGCTGCCATTAAGAAGTGGAGGAGGCTGCTGGCTGGGGGGATAAGCGCAGCACTAAGCAGATGTGCCACAGCAGGAGAACTGGATCCACTGTAGGGGCAGCGAGCTCACGCCTCACTTGCAATTCCAGCGCTGCCAAAGCTGGCTCTGTTTATTCAGCAATACATTCTCGAAAACTCCTGGAGGAAGCAATTGCCGGCATGATATTTGTTTCATGGTGGTTTGAACATTATTGTTTTAAAGACGCCAAAAAAAGTTCTTTACACCTAATCAAATTCTGTTCCATAACTGCGTTTTTTTTTTTTTTTTCTCTTTGTTACCGTTTTAAAGTTCATTGCTAACTTTTATTGTTCTGGAAAAAGAAAAAAAAAAGAATGATTAGCTGCTTAGCAGAAATACTGAGGATTGCAAAGTCATAGAAAAGTCAGCAGTCCCGGTTATAAACTCTGTCGACTAGTTGCCATTGCGTGCGTGGAGGCTCCGGGCAATGTTAGGCTGGGGTTATCACGTGATAGTTTGTCATTTTGCGCTTCCTTAAAGAAGAACTTCCATAATAATTTGACATTGAGTCTCATAGACTTACATAGAGAAACCGGCTTTCCGGTCCACGCCTAAGACGATGCGTAAGTTAGAGATCACGTCACCGCACGGGGGAGCCGAACAGGAGTCGATGTATTGAAAGCTAGACGCTCGGTGAGGAAATCAATATCCTATACGTTGACAAGATGCCCATTACAAACGGGCAAAGCAATAAAAATTTTCATGGGAGTTCTTCTTTAAAAGGTCCAACTCATGCACGCCGTTTCTATATACCATGTTACAGACCCCGTGAACACCGCAGATCCATCATCATTACTAGGGGTGGAGAAAGGGAACGAAGTAAAACCCTTACAAATGAGAAGTGGGCAAAGTGTCATTTCATTACCCATAAAGCCTCCATAACTAGCAAAGCATAGGAGATGTACTGCAAGATTTTGTGACATTATAACCTGAAAGTCTCAGGGAGCAGAGCACAATATCAGTTATATGGTAGAAAAGGAACGGTCGCTACGTCAGTCATTCCCAGATATGGACATGCAGACAATGCCTGATGAGTTCAAGAACGCCAGCAAGATCTAGAGAATGGACGCGCTCCCGGCAGTCCCTCTAGGGCAGGTGACCTTCTCCGGTCCGAGGGCCACATTGTCAGATTGTACCACTCCATGGGCTGCACTTGAGTGTGCGTTATACTTCTGGAACTCTAGACATAACACAGCAATTATTTTGCCTCGACTGCTTCTTTAAAGGGAACCCGTCATCTTCATTATATCAGTGGTCTGCCACTCATGTGCTAATGTGAACCCTTTTATAAGGTCTTACATTCAGAGTCCAGGCAGTGCCGCCAGATATATGTCCGGCGTAATCATAAGCTGCTTCTAGCTCCGCCCACTCTCCACTGATTGACAGATGTCTCCCTATGCACAGTAACCGGGAGACATCTGTCAATCAGTGGAGAGTGGACGTAGTGACAACTCATGAATACGACGGGCTCCTCTCTGTCGATGCTGCCTGGGCTCTGAATGTGTCCCCATAAAAGGGTTCACCTTGACACATAAGTGACAGACAGCTGATATCAGGGCAGCACAATGTAGATGATGGGTTCCCTTTAAGTGTATTAAAATAGAACTCATTTAGTCACATAGTGCCCTCCTTCAAAAAGGACTGCTGGCCACATAGTGCCCTTATAACCATGCCAGCCACAAAGTGCCCTTATCGCAGCGTCAGCCACATAGTGCCCTTATCTCAGTGCCAGACACATAATGCCCTCATCTCAGTGCCAGACACATAATGCCCTCATCTCAGTGCCAGCCACATAGTGCCCTTATCTCGGTGCCAGCCACATAGTGCCCTTATCTCAGTGCCAGCCACATAGTGCCCTTATAACCGTGCCAGCCACATAGTGCCCTTATAACCGTGCCAGCCACTTAGTGCCCTTATAATGGTGCAAGCCACATACTGCCCTTATAACAGTGCCAGCCACATAGTAGTGCTCTTATAACAGTGCCAGCCACATAGTACTCTTATCAGTGCCAGCGATCATAATGCCCTTATCTCCGTGCCAGCCACATAGTGCCCTTATCTCCGTGCCAGCCACATAGTGCCCTTATCTCCGTGCCAGCCACATAGTGCTCTTATTACAGTGCCAGCCACACAGTTCCCCCCCAAACCAGTGCCAGCAAGACTGTGCCCATCAATACTTACCTGTCCAAGCTCCCTGTGTGACGTTCCTCTTTTCTCTGACATGGGAAATACGTTTGCATCCGTCAGACACAAGAAGGCATGTCTGCGTCACAATGGTTGGGGCCTCACTTAACAGCATCGCGGGCCGCAGGTTGTGCACCCCTGCTCTAGGGGCTTTCTCCAAGTACGAAGTAGTACCGCTTGACTATCTGATATAATTCTTATGCTTCCATTGCACATGAATCCTATCAAATGTTTCCAGGGTACAAAAACTTTCAGCTATGCAAGTAGAGGGGTATAAAGTGGTGCAGAGCGTTACATTTGGAAACCCAGTTGAGAGGTGATGGGGTCTGAGCTTATAGACCCCAGTCGCAGTGGCTAGGCACAGTTGGTACTTCAGATGGGATGCAAAGCGTGGCAGATGACATCAGGCGTGGTGTAACACAGCAGGCGTGACTTGAGGCACAACGCGACTCCAACTTCTAAGGCACAGGAACAACGGTAGCACAGGGAACAGGATAACACTAAGAGACCATTTGCAAGACTAACATGAGTAAACACAACAATGCTCCGGCAATGAGTGAAGGGGCAGGGCCCTTCTTATAGTCCAGGGTGGTCATGGGTTAATTGGTAGTTATTTTCATGTGCGCTGGCCCTTTAAGGCCGGACACGAGCGTGCGCACGCACCCTACGGGACACAGCGGAAGTGAGCGCTGGTGTCTGCTGGGGAGGAGAAGTGGGCCAGTGCTCACTGATCCATGGCTGCGGGGGGTGAGTAATCCCGATGGTCCACGGCCATGGGCGCTACAGTCGTGCTCTAGTTAAGTGAGGAATTGGTGTGAAACAAAAAAAAAAGTTCACGTGTAATATGTACTTAATAACAGAAGAAAAAACTGCAACTTTTTGGTTTTTAAGTCTTGGAATTAAGACGGCGGACGGGGAAATGCAGTAAAATGGAAACATTTATCCAGAGATTTGCGTGTTTGGTGTCAGGAACAAGACAGAAAATGTGCTGTTCTGCAGCTTGGATTACTGAGGCCAAAACAGCACTTAGTAGAAGGATGGATGGTGTGGATTGCCGGTGTAATCCTCCTATATATACAGGCCTTGTCACTCTATCGTCTGCCTCTGATAACTTGATCTGATTCATAACTACTTAATGAGGAGATGTCATTCTTGAAATATTTGGTCATTCATCAAAGTATTGTGATGTTTGCCTGACGTACGGCATTAGGTGACGCTAATCCAGTGTTCATGTATGGCCGTAAATCAGTTTTTTTGTGACAAGAAGATTTATTTGCTCTTGTCGTGCATATATTTCAGAGAAATTACTCCACACTACAATGATTTTGTTGCATAGGAAAGAGTGGCGCTGGAGAGAAACCGCGAAACGTCCTCCCAATCCAGCACCGGCATAGCCGAATGAGCCACCAGACCAGGAGGGGCAAAAATACCTATTCACACCACGCATTGTAAAGCGTCCTGGCCATTTAATATATTTAACAGCCACCATCTCTTTCATGCTTTACAATTGAAACCTATCTATGACGCTAGGAGTCCCTGCCTCGCTGCGGGACAAATGTCCCGTACTGTAATCATGTTTTCAGTACGGGACAGTAGTTCCGCGGAGAGGCCGTGACACCCAACGTCATAGATAACTATGATGCTAGGAGCCCGGCTCCCCGCACTGTGTTCGGTCCGGGAAATGTGGCCGACATACGGAACGTATAACACGGACCAATCACGCTTGTGTGAATTAGGTTTTAGAGCTGAACTCTGCACTTCATACCTCACATTCATCCCAATACTCTGCTCTGTTCACACTACCGTCAGAGACTCTGTGCGG
The DNA here is from genome assembly GCF_050947455.1 of Rhinoderma darwinii. Lineage (NCBI taxonomy): Eukaryota > Metazoa > Chordata > Amphibia > Anura > Rhinodermatidae > Rhinoderma > Rhinoderma darwinii. The sequence continues at coordinate 5,489,089 of NC_134696.1, forward strand.
GGTCTCTATTGGAAGTTCCGTCATGTTTCATGGGAAGAATGACCATTACTGACGGAACTAGTCACTGGGGTCAGTCAAGTGCTTTTGGTGTTTGCAGTATGATTGATCTGGCACGCTGTCATTTTGTTTTTTCTGCTCTTGATGGTAGTGTGAACGCATGCCTAACCGGAAGTTAATATTGTCTTCCATGTTAAAAGTACTGTAGAGTTGCAGCCCGGTCACCGGTCACTGTGTCTACAAGCCTGCTATCTCAGATAACACTTCCCTATTACTACACTCCTACACCATGCTCGGATAGTTGCCAATAACGCTGTAATCCCAGGACTTTATAACCTAAAGCCCCTATTACACCGGCCGATTTTGGCCGGTGCAGCGAGCGCCGATCAATGAGACATCGTTGATCGGCGCTCGTTTGCTCCTCTCACACGGAGCTATGGATGGGGACGAGCGCTTGTTACTCCGATCTCTCGTCCCTATACATTATTATCATGTCGGCAGCGCGTCTCCCTGTTTACAGACCAAGATGCACTGCCGACAACCAGAATATTTTACTTTTTTTAAAACGATACGACGTTCGTCCGGGCCATTCTGGACGAAACAGATGACTCCCAGACAAAGGCATTCTGCCGAAACGCGCGTCTGGTTTGACGTCTCTCTTTGCAGGAGCAGCATCATGGGTATGTTTCCACCCTTTACATGCAGATCTGTTTAGGCTTTTCCTAGGGTACAGATGATTACATTTCTCTGTTATCTGCATGCTACACTTGCGTTTCTATTTGTGGGTTCACCCTTTATTTAGGGTCTCCCATGGCCTCGCAGATACATATATATTTATTCTGTTACCATTTGCTGTTTTTTCCATGCCCCGGTTGTATCGCTGCTTGTACATGCTCTCTGCGTAGACAGACGCCTTTTTCATGCTTTACGTGGCTCATCTTTTAATTGATTGTATACATTCCAAATAAAGCGGTTTTTGTATTTTTCCATACTTTGTGTTAATTGCACCCCGTGTTTGTAGGTTATATATTGATTATTGGGGTCAATCCACCAAGCTATACTTGTTTAAATATCTTCTTGCCCCTATATGATATATAGTGGACACTTTACTACGTTTACGTGGCAAGATTTATCTTGAATCCACCAATAGGTTGTGTTAGCATTTTATGTATATGAATAAATTGCTATTTTTCGAATACTTATGATGAATCGTTCAAGAATTTTGCACGTGAGCGCCCCACAAAGGAGTATTTTTCACACCACCTATCCACATTTCTATCATTTCGGCAGCGCGTCTCCCTGTTTACACACCAGGATGATATTTTATGCTGCAGAAACGATACGATCGGCCGATGAACGAGCGTTTGCCCAATAATTGGCCGGTGTAAATGGGCCATAAAGTCTATGATTGATTGGAAATAACGGGCAGCTTCTGCGATACATATTCATTGGAAGTTATTACATATGTTGTTACCAGAGTGCATGTTTGCGGAGCCGGGGACAGAAGAACAACCAGTGAACCTTTCTGTCTGGTGTCGGCTGATTAGTTACAATCATTGAGGGAGGGATAGGCGATTGTTATGCAGATGATTTTTTTCTTTTTTTGCATATTTCATTTTCTTCCTCATCCTAGAAAAAAAAAAAAGTACCAGTTTTATGTTTTGTCCTTTTTTAGAGGTCACAAATAAAATATCTGCTTTGCTTCAATACAAAATAATATGAGTAATGAAGCAGTGTCTCTGAGAAGTAAAGTAACATTTTTATTAAAAATAATATTTGGTGCTGGCGCCCGGATTATGGTTCTCTGAGATGTACCGAACCGCAGTACGGCATCCAAAGAAGTCAGAATCCTCCCAAAATTTATTTTTACAAAAATAAAGTTGCCGTTTTTCTATGAGAAATGCAGTTTAAGGGCTCGTCCACACGTAGCGGATTTAGTGCGTATTTTCCATCCGGAATTGTGGACAGAAAATCCGTAGCGGAATACAGTAGCAGCAAAGTGGTTGAGATTTAACAAATCACGCTGCGTAAAAATTCCGACCAGAAATTCACCTGCGGTGCGTATATTTTTCCTAACGCAGCACGTCACTTCCGGCAGCGGAAAGTGGACAGAATTGCTGCGTTTTTCAGAGGAGACGTCACCATCCCCCAACATACGTTCGTGCAACGTGCGTGATTTTCACGCGTGTCGTACGGACCTATGTTAGTCTCAAGGGCCGTTCAGACAGTCCGTGATTTTTGCGCAACGTGAGTACGTTGCGTAAAACTCACGACATGTCCTATATTTGTGCGTTGTTCGCGTATCACGCACCCATTGAAGTCAATGGGTGCGTGAAAATCACGCATGCCACACGGAAGCACTTCTGTGCGAACTGCGTGGTTCGCGCAACAGCTGTGAAAAGGATGAATGAAAACAGAAAAGCACCAAACGGAGTGTCATAATGATGGCGCATCATACGGGGCTGACACACGGAGCTGTTAAGTGCCTTTTGCGCACGCAAAACGCCGCGTTTTTTTTGTGCGCGCAAAACGCACACGCTCGTGTAAATCTGCGCTAAGGGTCAGCAACGTATTCAGTTGTTGAAAATCGGCAGCATAATACAGTAGCTGCAGAGTGGACGAGATTTGAACAATGATCAGCGGAAAAAACGCTCAGAAACTGACCTGCGGTTTTTCGGCCAGAATTCCCTGAGGCCGCCACAGCGGATACCTGTGTACCTTTACGCAGCGTATCCGCCCTGTGTGAACGTAGCCTAAGGAATATGGTTGTTGGGCAATGTTTCCTTGGCATGTTTAGCTCAAAACCAGACTTTCTGTGCTCGGACAGCCATGAACTTGATGGGCAGCTTGACAGCAGTCACCGCATTGCAGTCCCTATTTTAGGATGTGGTATTAACCAGATTTATTTAGGTGTAGAACCTCTCTAAAGTTTAAAGAAGTTCCTGCTTGATGACCAGCCTTGTCATGTGCTCAGTTAGAGCAGCTTATAGAGGTGGTCTCTGCTCGGCGTGCAGCGCTAACCACTGGAGGGGCAGCTTTGCCATTGTAAACAATGCAGGACATCCATTCATTATAAAATGCTGTTGACACATGGAAACCATCAGCAAACATGCCGACTGATGTTAATGGATCTTATTATTATTTTACTTAGAGTGCACACAGGTATTCTAGTCTGGTTCATTACTACTTTAAAGGGTTGTCCACAATCGGACAACTGATGACTTATCCACCGGATAGGTCATCCGTATATGATGGGTGCGGGTCCGACACCCAGACCCTGCACCGATCAGCTGCTCTGGCTGCCTGCGGGCACCGGATGTCATTGCACACTATGCAGCACACGGAGCCGGAAGCAGTTGATCTCTGTACGTTGCACAGTGGCCGTGTTGCAGAATTGCAGCTCTGCTCCTATTCACTTGAACAGAACCGCAGCTCGGCCGCTAATCCGTGACCGGAGCCATCTGCTTCCAGCATGGACGTGTGGTGCCCGGAGGCACCCGGAGCAGCTGATCGGTGCGAGGTCTGGGTGTCAGGCCTGCACCGATTTATATACTGATGACCTATCTGGTGGATAGGTCATCGGTTATCCGGTAGTGGACAACCCCTTTAAGGCCCCCTGCACCCGCTGCAGCTTTTTGTGCAAATGTTATACTTGCTGCAGAAACCATTTCATTCAGATGGTGGGAAATCAGCAGTGTGTACAGGGGCCTAAGGGTCGATTCACACACTGCAGATTTTGTTGCAGAAATTTCTGCGACTGAAAATCTATTTCATTTATCTGAATGGGGTTCTTTCTGCAGAAAGCGCATAGATTTCTACACGTTCCATTCAGATGAATAGAACAGATTTTTGCAACAAAAACTGCCGCTTGTGAATTGACCCTTATACCTCCTGCAACACGGCTGATTAACACTTGAACATCCAAATATTCTGATTAATATATACCTACCGAATACCATTGGCCATTTGTGTGTTCGTGGACCCATAACTCATCCAGAGAAGTTCACCCTTGAGCTCTCAAAGTACTAAACAGAGATATTCATAGAATAGGCTGTCAGGTTGTTGACAATTTCCAGCTGAGATTTCTTTAAATATAGGTCTCTCCGTACATAAAGGAACTGATTTATGATAATTAAATAATCCGATTGTGGCTCATTCATCGACTGATTGTATAGTTTATGCAGCCGAAAACATTCTGGTTGTCGGCAGCTCATCTTGGTGTGTAAACAGAGAGACGCGCTACTGATATGATAGAAATGTATAGGGACAAGGGATCGGAGTAACGAGTTTTCTTCCCCATCAATAGATCCTTGTGAAAGGAGCAAACAAGCGACGATCAACGATCGTTGATCGGCGCTCATTTACACGGCTCATGTCCGGCCATGTAAGAGGACCCTTAAGCCTCATGCACACGACCGTATTTTTGTGGATAAATTGTGGACCCATTCTTTTCTATGGACCCATTCACACCACGTGATTTACACGGATCGGTGCGAGGCCTGCAATTCTGGACCACAAAAAGTCAGGACAAGTCGTTTACGGTCCGCAATTTCAGATTTAACAATACTGGTGGATTGTTGTGAATCCGTGAGTCCGGGTGAAACATGGATGCACAACAAGTATTTTATGCGATCCGATGGACCGCTACGGACCTGTGAATTTGGTTGTGTGCATGAGGACCCAGACCTGCATTTGCTTGAGTTTCCATGTACTTCTGCATAAGACTGGGTTCACACGAGCATGTTAAGTCCGTAAAGGACGGAACGTATTTCGGCCCAAGTCCCGGACTGAACACAGTGCAGGGAGCCGGGCTCCTAGCATCATAGTTATGTATGATGCTAGGAGTCCCTGCCTCGCTGCGGGACAACTGTCCCGTACTGTAATCATGTTTTCAGTACGGGACAGTAGTTCCACGGAGAGGCAGGGACTCCTAGCGTCGTACATAACTATGATGCTAGGAGCCCGGCTCCCTGCACTGTGTTCAGTCCGGGACTTGCGGCCGAAATACGTTCTGTCCATTATGGACGTAACATGGTCGTGTGAACCCAGCCTTAGTATTTACAGCCTTTCCGAAAGATCTCCCTCTCCGTCCATGCACTACCTGGTCTTTGTGGTTTTAAACACAATTCGCTTTTATATAATTGGTTTGTTTTAAGTTTCTTTTTTGCTGCCGATGTAATAATCTCCACATTGGTGTCTGGTGGTCTCGGTAATTAGCAGGAGACGATGTCGATTCCTTCCTCGGTTCTGTCCACGTATTTACCTGACACACAGAACCAGACGTTCTTATTATCCTGCATTGTGGCTTCACCTGCCGCCATCACTCCCACAATTAGGAGTTGAGTTTCAGACGCAACTTAGAGGAAATAATTAGGACCCAGCTGATTAATTAAGCCCAATCAGTGGATGAGGAAGAGTCTCTTGGCAGACGCACCCCGCGCTCAGACGCTGCCATGTTTTGCTGGGTAGAATTTTTTTTCTCAAACTATAGATTCTCATGTTAACCCTACATTTCCTCTTCTATTGTTTTTTCTTTTTTTTTTTTTGATCTTCATATCAAATCTGTAGAATACAGAGCTATGAAAACATGTCCTCTCTGTCCCTGAGACGGTCTGTGAAATCTGATCATGTCTGAGCTCGGTCATGCACATATGTGGAATTGACGGGTTTAATACTCGGCCCCCGCAAGGAAGACTTTCTCAGGAGTTTCATAGACAATTAATCTACACCTTGGGGAATGTTATAAGACACGGGAACAGGAACAGATTAGCGTTTTTTTTGGTGGGGGGTAAGAGTTGTCTGTTTGTGACCCCCTTGCAGAGTACTAGCCAAAGTAGCAGCTCTCACTCCGGAGAACCGAGCATGTCCTTGCATTTGGGTCCATTCAGTTCTTACGTTCCGCAACAAGAACGTATCCAAAATACTGCACACATTTTTAACGCAATGTGGTTCATTTTTCAATTCGGTTGCGGTTTTTCAGATGCAATTTTTCGATGCGGTTTCAATGGTACCTCAAACAAAAAGTCCGAATGGACCCTCATACAGACACGAGTGCTGCGGGTATGTCCACACGTAACGGAATCGCTGCGGAAAACCCCCACCATTTCCTTGGTATTTTACTGCAGAAAATTACGCACCGCAGGTCAATTTCTGGTTGGAATTTTTACGCAGCGCATAGTTGGGATTTGTTAAATCTCACCCACTTTGCTGCTACTGTATTCTGCTGCGTTTTTTCCTTCCGCAGCGTGTGGACGAGCCCTTAGACAGACACGTGTGCTGTGTAATGAGTTACAGTCGGCAGCCTTCTCCATGGTGTAAGCAGTTGATCCCCGGCAGTCCACCAACAGGACCTCACGCTGCAAATGCCGGATGGAAAAGCTTCTGAACAGGAATTCTCAGACTGGACAAACTTTTAATATCGACGCCTCATTGCATAAATACTGATTGCTCCATAGGGAAGATCGGAACCCTGAAATCTTTCCTTCAGTCAATGCAAATGATTCTTGTGAGAGTCCCTGGCAGAGAAGTCCCGAAAAACGGCTGAAAAATCGGAAGCAGAACGCCTACAAACATCTGCCCGTTGATTTCAATGGGAAATACGGCGTTCTGTTCCGACCGGGCGTTTATTTACGCCTCGTTTTCCAAAAACGCCACGTAAAAAGACGCCCGCGAAAAAGTGCATGTCACTTCTTGGGACGTTTTGTGAGCCGTTTATCATTGACTATAGAAAAACAGCTCCAAAAACGGCCGTGAAAAACGCGAGTTTCTCAAAAAACGTCTGAAAATCAGGAGCTGTTTTCCGTGAATCACGTGAGGGTCGCTTATCACATAATGGTTTCTGGTCTTTAGACAAAACTTAATATTAGAAAAGGGAGCTTGAACGACCACATAACACGGTATATTCAGACGTGGACTTTTTTTACATCTGAATTGACTCCTTTTCCGTTATTACTGCGTTATGTGCAATCATGGGAGACGTCTGGAAGCAAATCCCGGTGTATTCTGGTTTCAGCAGATAAAGGTTATTAATTGTATATTAAAAAGTTAGACCATTTTCCTTTATACTTTATCAATTTCTCATCATTTGTAAGATCTTCTGATGTCATCTAATAGGAACCTTCCAGGGGAGGAAAATCTGGACATGTAACGATTATACAGCTGCTTGGCTAATTTCAAGACCGGACTCTGCAAGCTGCGCTGTAACGAGCCGTGCACCTCTGTGTGCATTACATGACCAGGACAGGCATTTTAGCCCCTGGAAATGACAGCAAACCTAGATCTTGAAAACCACAAGGAACTGAAACAGAAAGTATATGGGAAAATGATCCTATACGATAATGTAGCTGGCAGCGTAGCAGGAGTTTGGGGTCAGAGACACCCACTGCTGGTTATGTAACCTCTCCGCAGACCTCTAGTCAAGGGTCACACCTCATGTCCGCACACTGGCACAGCTTCCTGTGAGGGCATCGGCATGGTTGCTGCCACGGCTGCTGTTACAAAATATTTTCAAGCAGCAGAGCGCTGAGGTGACATCTGTTTTTCAGAACTTCCTTCGATCTCCAGCAGGAGAACTGGCTGCAGCGGAGGTGGCAGAAGTATAAGGGTATGTTCACACGGCAGCGTCCGTAACGGCTGAAATTACAGGGCTGTCTTCAGGAGAAAACAGCCCCGTCATTTCAGCCGTTACGGCATGTGCAGGCGCTTCAACGCCGCGTCCATTACGGACGTAACTGGAGCTGGTTTTCCATGGAGTCCATGGAAAACGGCTCCATTTACGTCTGAAGAAGTGACATGACACTTCTTTGGCGCGGGCGTCTATTTACGCGCCGTCTTTTGACAGCGACGCGTAAATATACGCCTCGTGTGAACAGACAAACGTCAGCCCATTGCTTTCAATGGGCAGATGTTTTGTCAACGCTTTCAAGCCGTAATTTCGGACGTAATTCGGGGGTTAAAACGCCCGAATTACGTCCGTAAATAGGCCGTGTGAACATACCCTAAGGGTATGTTCACACAGTTTTTTGCAGGCAGAAGAATCTGCCTCAAAATTCCTTCCGCTAGTAGGAAAAAAACGCCTCCGCCTCCCATTGAACTCAATGGGAGGAAATTTCGGACGTTTTTCAGCTCAGTTTCCGACGTGGTTTCCTTGTCAAAAACAGCGCCAAAAAAACTCTGTGTGAACTAGGCCTAAAGGCCCTTTTACACTCAGCCGATGCAGCGAGCGCTGATCAACGAGACATTGTTGATCGGCGCTCGTTTGCTCCTGTCACACAGAGCTATGGATGGGGACGAGCGGTCGTTACTCCGATCGCTCATCACCATACATTATCATCATGTCGGCAGCGCGTCTCCCTGTTTACACACCAGGATGTGCCGCCGACAACCAGAATATTTGACTTTTTGACGATCAGCAGATGATTGGGTTGAGCGTTTGCTCGTTCATCTGCTGATCGCTGCCCTTTTTACACAGGGAAATTATCGGCATCGAGCGTTATAAGAACTAATTATCTGCCCGATAATCGCCCAGTAAAACCCCCTTTAGTGTCTGGCCCCTGGGCTCCTACCTTTATAGTATCTGGGGTATCTGATGTCTATAATATATAGGTCATAGTTATTTCTTGCAGCATACAGAGTCAGCAGTGGTGCGACCATGGACGACATTCAGAGGAAGCTAAAATGCAAGAAAGTTATATAGATAAAAAAAAACTTTATTTTGTTCAACAACCTGCTCCGGCTGATTGTCAATAATGAAGCATTTATCAGTGGTCAGTGGAAGAGACACAGCAAGCAGAGGATGTACAATAGTGTGATGATCAAAGAGCGAAAGGTACAATGAAGCCAGGACGACACACTAGATGGCGGCAGGAAATCCTCAACGGAAGCCGTTCTTATGCACAATCCATGCGATTTATCTCCCTTTACATATAATAGGGAGGGTTTCAGTGTTTTGTTGCTTTTGGTCTATTGACGTACATTTTCTACACACTATATTATATATATATTATTCACTCGATCTTCTTTCATTTACATTTGCTTCATCTGATTATTAGTACTCCTATCATCCCTATCAATAGTCCTAGCCCAGGGACCTGATTGGTGGCAAATTATCGAATATTCTGTCAGTCCAAAACCTACTACTGTCCAAGTTTGTTTTTCTTCTGAAACGACCCTTTTTCCGGGGAAGCCTCGGGCAGTCAGACATTGCAGTACATGGATGGCTTGTGTCCTCCAGAGCCGCTCTCCTCTCCGGCTGATAGTTGGGGGTCCCCTCTATGATGTTTACGTCCTAATATGGACAGGACTTGTCTTCGTGGAATAACCCCTTTGATAACTAAAAAAGAAATGACTGTGTATAAATGAAACTGCGATATGACCACAATGTGTGAATCCGTCATTACAGTCATTAAGCCAACGCATAAAAACATCTCGAGGGCTCGTTTACACAGGTGGATATTCTGCCCAGTAAGGCTTCGTTCACATCGGCATCAGGGTTCCGTTCTGGCGTTCCGTCGGAGCTTCCCATCAGAACTGGACCCTGACTGAAACAAACGGAAACCATACGGTTGCATAACCATTGATTTCAATGGTGACGGATCCGGTGCCAATGGTTTCCGTTGGTCTCAGTAGTGTAAGGGTTCCGTCATTTTGATGGAATCAATACCGTAGTCGACTGCGCCATTCATTCTGTCAAAACGAAGGAACCCTTACACAACAGTGACAAATGGAAACCATTGGGATCCGTCACCATTGAAATCAATGGTTATGCAAAAGGAAACCTATGGTTTCCGTTTGTTTCAGTCAGGGTCCAGTTCTGATGGGAAGCTCCGACGGAACGCCAGAACGGGAACCTGATGCAGATGTGAACGAAGCCTAAGCGAGCGCCGATTGTCAATGCAGCACGTCGTTTGGCGCCAGTTTGCTCCATTCATACAGATCAGTGATCGAAATGTTGAAAAGATGCAAATGTACGGGGACGAGCGATCGTATGAACCCGTCCCCATACATTTGCATCTTTTCAGCAGCACGTCCCCTGTTTACCCACTGGGATGTGCTGCTGACACGCGACCACCTTTCTAACCGCATAACAGATCCTTGATCGTTTCTTGGCTGATCGCTGGCTTGTTTACACAGGGCAATGATCGGCAACTAGGGATCGTATAAACGCTTGTTCGCCCGATCATTGGCCCGAATATAAGGACCTTAAAGGGTTACATGTGTCTCTCTTAGATCATTGTAACAATCTGGGATGAACACTTCTAGACAGACATTACATAGTAAATGTACACTTTGACATGTACAGCATCCAGCAGGGGGCAGCACAATGTAAAAGATAAAGCATGCGCCGTCTCTTTTATCGTCCCTATTGTGCCATGCACATGGCCATACGTCTACAATGTGGTGTTAATTTGGAAGGGGGTCCAAGTTCTATTATCTGTTCATAACCTCTCGTCTCATGGGTATAAATCTATAGAACGCGGGCTGGAAGATTGAGCGCAGTGTGACCTTCTCTTCCGCCTCGCCATACATTGTATAAGAGAAGCTCCAGCATAAAAGGACAAAGGAGACGGCATAATATCCGTTTGCTCATGTAACGTTATTTATCTGCGTTCCTTCCTTCATTTCCCTGGTATTATGAGTGAGGCTTCCTCCATCCCCCTCTCCAGGACGGAACATGTCTCCGTGTAGAATTCTGAATAAGTAATCAGACTGCTCATTAGCCCCCCACAGAGATGCTCAAACATTCACTTTGCTGTTTGTGAAGCAGAAAAAAAGGCCGCTGCATTAAAATTGATGCGTTATTAATCCCACTGTTTCAGAGCTGGCGGGCAGCGCATTTCCTCCATCTCTGCCTCTCATCTGCCTGAGGCCAAACAGTGTGGCGCTTACTACTTCAGGGTGCTTTAACTTTCTCTTATTTATCGGCCTTGTGCAGTGAGATAGCGAGGGGGAGCGCGCGGCCGTCCTGCTGCGTGTTCCCGACTTGTCAAATTTCATCCTCGGGGCCAAAGCAGCCGGTGACTTCGGTGATGCCGCATTCCATATAGGTATTTCCTGACGTGTAACGGGGTGTCTTCCGTGCCCCGTCCATTAATCTTCTGCTCGGATATTTTGTACAGAGCCGTAAAAAACCAGTTCTGATGAGCTATAAATATGACTTTGAACGTCATGGGTTGTTGCTGCGCTGCTATAGCCGCATTCTGCTTTCATTTATTTACTTTCCATCATGGGAGACGGAGCTTGGTCCTGTTTATGAGCTTCTGTAGCCAGGCGGCCAGGAAATGCACCGACTTTTAACTTAATTCTTGCTAAATGAAACCGGAGCAAAGCCTGAGGGCAAACGTGGCGCATTTCCACCCCAGGATTACAGAGAATGGCTGGACGCGGAGGGCCGGGAGGTTGCGTTACATATGTGATGTGAAATTATTATCCCCAATCAAATGAGAACTGCGTGTATAGTGGGGCAAATAAAAGGGAAGCTCCACCAGCCATCAACAAATGTAAAACTCCACATCTTCATAATATATCTTCATTCTCCTTCGGCTCCCTGGAATCATCCGCCATGCTGCTGTTTATGGATCTCTTATGTGCTGTGAGTCTGATTCGTTAAAAACAACCTAAGGCCGGATTTACACGAGCGTGTGCCTTTTGCGCGCGCAAAAGGTACTTAACAGCTCCGTGTGTCAGCTGCGTATGATGCGTGGCTGTGTGATTTTTGCGCAGCCGCCATCATTATGACACTCCGTTTGTATGTTTGTAGCATGTGGTGCTTTTCTGTTTTCATTCATACTTTTTACAGCTGTTGCGCGAATCACGCGCGTCACACGGAAGTGCTTCCGTGTGGTGCGCGTGATTTTCACACACCCATTGACTTCAATGGGTGCGTGATGTGCGAACAACGCACACATAACGGACATGTCGTGAGTTTTACGCAGCGGACACACGCTGCGTGAAACTCACAGACAGTCTGCACGGCCCCATAGACTAATATAGGTCCGTGCGAGGCGCGTGAAAATCACGCGCGTTGCACGGACGTATTACACGTTCGTCTAAATAAGCCATAAGGGTGTGTTCATATGTCCTGACCAAATTGTGTTTACAAAGTTGCAGCAAAAAAAAAAAATAAAAAATCACGGGCAATATACCAGTTGTAGGATGAGAAACGATGTAACATTCTAACATTCTTTATGTTTCAATACCTGTACTTAATAATTGTCACAGCTGAAAATTTGCTACAATTATATCCAGTCGAAGCAATCCTGTGTGACTCCACACTGATGGCTGATACATTGTAGCAAACCCTCAGGACATGGGATTTTAGCTGATGATGCCTTTAGCTCACAGAGGATTGCTTAGACTAGACACAATTGTAACAAACATTCAGCTTTGAGAACTATGAGGCTATATTCACACGCTTAGCAAAAAACTTCGGAAAATGCGGAGCTGTTTTCAAGGGAAAACCCGCTCCTGATTTTCAGCCGTTTTTTGCGTCCGTTTTTGGAGCTGTTTTTCCATAGAGTCAATGAAAAACGCCTCAGGAAGGGACATGCACTTCTTTTTGGTGTGTTTTTTTTAACGCGGCCGGTTTTTAAAAACGGCCGCGTAAAAAAAGCCCCGTCGGAAGAGAACGCCGTTTTTCCCATTGAAATCAATGGGCAGATATTTGGAGGCGTTCAGGTTCTGTTTATTTTAGGCATTTTTCAAGGTGTTTACGCCCCGAAATACACCTGAACACACAATGTGTGAACATACCCTGCTTCTGATTTTTCGGCCGTTCTTCGGCTGTTTACGATCCGAAAAACCTCAGGGTACGTTCACACACAGTGTTTTCAGGCGTTTTTTGCAAACTGCCTTAAAAAAAAACAGAAGCTGAACGCCTGCAAACATCTGCCCATTCATTTCAATGGAAAAACTGCGTTTTGCTCACTGGGGGCAATTTTTTTTACGCGGCCGTTTGAAAAACGGCATGTAAAAAAACGTCTCGTAAGAAGAACTGCATGTCACTTCTTAAGCCGTTTTTGGAGCCGTTCTTCATTGTGCCAATAGAAAAACAGCTCTGACAGCGGCACCAAAAAAACGCTTAAAAGAACATTTGGTGCTTTAAAAAACGGCTGAAAATCGGAGGCTGTTTTCCATTGAAATAACTCCGTATTTTACAGCCGTTTTTACTTTAGCGTGTGAACATGCCCTAAGGTCACTACAGTCTGATACCTGATTGGTAAATGCTTGATTAGAATCTGGGCCAGAAAAAAAAAATGTGGGCAATTTAAAAGCGAACGCAATGACTAAAAACAGCAGGTTCTGATTAGAACTCAGTGGATGTTCCAAAAAAAAAAATCCTGTACCCAAGTTTGCCCATCACCTCCGTGTTTTGTGGCATGAAAATATTGATTTCCATCAGAGTTGATATACATTATATATGAGACTATGTAGCAAAAACTTTTTGTAATGACCATGTCGGGGCTGTCGGTCCCACCGGTTGGATGTCACTCTTGTTCATCGGCAATTACACAATTACAACAAAATGCTCTTTTTCTGCCATTCGCAATGTCTTCATCTTGGATCCTTCACCTGTTTTTACAGCCAAGCTTCCTGCATAGACGTCACATCAACCCGGCAGCTGCTGTAAATGTGTTCGGAGAGTCCTACCTGGGGCCCTGAGCCCGGCACTGCTGGGGTCGTGGCAGCTTTCCAGGGTCCGGACTCTTTTCTGGAGGTCGCTCCCACATTTCGATTTTCTACCTCCTGGATGTTTGATTTCCCAGCTTTGTTCTCGGTTGTGTCCGTGTACTTGGTCTCCCCCTCATTGAGTTTCTAAGTAATCATTATTTTGTAATATTTTTTCCGAGGGGTGGCGAATCTGCGGAGAGCTTTTTGCAGTTGTGCAAATGTGTACTCTAATAAATCCTCCCTCCTTCAGAGCGCGGCACTCAGGAGCATTGGGAATGGCATTGATTTCCCGGAGAGACGCCCGCTCTGTCTCTTTCGCTATGTTTCCAGGCCATAGCAGGGGCCTCCCATGGAGATGAGGCGCTGTCAGCCTGCCTGTTAATTAGGCGTTGGGGGAAATGTTGGCTGATGGCTGTTTTAGCGGCCGCTCTGGAGCCTCTGGGCCGGTTTGCTGCAATGAATCAGCACGGTCCTCTTTTTAAGCGGGTTCTACATCTAAATGCACACCTGGAATTTCACACAGCAGGGCTCCGAGATGCAATCCATGATACCGGCTCAAATCCTGATTTTACTTTCCAATAACAGATGCAGAACACCTGACAAACGTTTCAGAGGGGACATTTCAAGCTACGCACCTTGATATTCCTGACCCTACATTTGAAAAAAAAGTTCAATGTTCCAGGTGTTTTTTTTCTTTAGCCCTGGAATAAAAGTATCTGGGCTGCTACTTTAGTGTCTAAAGTCGGAAGGGTAATTTTTAGTTGGTCCCAGTAGTAGACGATTATGGAGCGCCCCCTACTGGTGAATCCAGTCTCGAGTTGGGGCTTATGTACACGGCTGGTATTACGGATCTGTATTGTATAGATCCTTAAGAGTGTGTTCACACAGGGTGAATATACTGCGTAAAAGTACACAACGTATCCGCCCAAATTGTGGTGCGGTATTTCGAGTGGAATGTCCGCTGTGGAAAAAAGTTTAAAAAAAATCCTATACTTACCCGTAGTCATGGCGACACGTCCCTCTGATGTCTTTCAGCCCCGCCTCCTACGATGGCGTTTTATCCCATGTGACCGCTGCAGCCTGTTATTGGCTGCAGCAGTCACATGGGATGAAACGTCATGCCAGGAGGCCGGCCTGAGTTGTTGTTTTTGCAGCGGAACCGCATCTGCTATTTGTTGCAGGGTTTTACCTCCCCGCAACAGAAAACAGCTCATAAATCGACATGATGCGGATTTTAAAAAAAACGCACCGCAGGTCAATTTCTGCAAGTTTTTGCGGCTGATTTTTTTACGCATCCACTGCTACTGTATAACGCTGCGGAAAATCAGCAGTGTTTACTCTACGTGTCAGCATACCCTAAGGCCTCATGCACACAACCGTAATTACGGATGAAATTGCGGAACCATTACTGATGCAACATTCTGATGCATTGCTTCTAGGGTAGAATACATTGCCGCATAGAGACACCGTGTATCGCCGCATAGGGACACCGTGTATCGCCGCATAGAGACACCGTGTATTGCCGCATAGGGACACCGTGTATCGCCGCATAGGGACACCGTGTATCGCCGAATAGGGACACCGTGTATCGCCGCATAGGGACACCGTGTATCGCCGAATAGGGACACCGTGTATCGCCGCATAGAGACACCGTGTATTGCCGCATAGGGACACCGTGTATCGCCGCATAGGGACACCGTGTATCGCCGCATGGAGACACCGTGTATCGCCGCATAGGGACACCGTGTATCGCCGCATGGAGACACCGTGTATCGCCGCATGGAGACACCGTGTATCGCCGCATGGAGACACCGTGTATCGCCGCATGGAGACACCGTGTATCGCCGCATGGAGACACCGTGTATCGCCGCATGGAGACACCGTGTATCGCCGCATGGAGACACCGTGTATCGCCGCATGGAGACACCGTGTATCGCCGCATAGGGACACCGTGTATCGCCGCATAGGGACACCGTGTAGCGCCGCATGGAGACACCGTGTATCGCCGCATAGGGACACCGTGTATCGCCGCATAGGGACACCGTGTATCGCCGCATAGGGACACCGTGTATCGCCGCATAGGGACACCGTGTATCGCCGCATGGAGACACCGTGTATCGCCGCATGGAGACACCGTGTATCGCCGCATAGGGACACCGTGTATCGCCGCATGGAGACACCGTGTATCGCCGCATGGAGACACCGTGTATCGCCGCATGGAGACACCGTGTATCGCCGCATGGAGACACCGTGTATCGCCGCATGGAGACACCGTGTATCGCCGCATAGGGACACCGTGTATCCCCGCATGGAGACACCGTGTATCGCCGCATAGGGACACCGTGTATCGCCGCATAGAGACACCGTGTATCGCCGCATGGAGACAACGTGTATCGCCGCATGGAGACAACGTGTATCGCCGCATCGGGACACCGTGTATCGCCGCATAGGGACACCGTGTATCGCCGCATAGGGACACCGTGTATCGCCGCATAGGGACACCGTGTATCGCCGCATGGAGACACCGTGTATCGCCGCATGGAGACACCGTGTATCGCCGCATGGAGACACCGTGTATCGCCGCATGGAGACACCGTGTATCGCCGCATGGAGACACCGTGTATCGCCGCATGGAGACACCGTGTATCGCCGCATAGGGACACTGTGTACTGCCGCAAGGGGACACTGTGTATCGCCGCATAGACCTTGGCCTGGGTTTACACATAGAAGATTATTTTTTACAATTATATAACATTAATAATTGCTCCATGCAACAATCAAAATGACTAAATTCATGTGATCTCATTGTAATATGAAAGACATCTAACCTGTTATCAGAATGAAAAGCCCCATTATAGGCATTATCAGGGATTTATTTTTCTTTGACGGCAAGAATTCTTACTGTAAAAATTGTTTTCATCCTATCAAAATATCTGTGTATCGAGTGAGCCCAGACCAGTGTCCAGTAATGAATTATGAGGATGGCCATGTGATTAACACCAAAATCTGTGTGTCTAAATCCATATGAAAGCTTTACAGTAAGGGTATGTTCACACGGGCCATTTTTGGCCTTTTTTCAGGCCATAAACGGCCCGAAAAATCGGAAGCAGAACGTCTCCAAACATCTGCCTATTGATTTCAATGGGAAATACGGCGTTATGATCCGACGGGGCGTTTTTTACGCGGCCGTTTTTGGAGCCGTTTTTCATTGACTCTATAGAAAAACAGCTTGAAAAACGCGTGTTTGCTTAAAAAAAACTGCTGAAAATCAGGTGCTGTTTTCCCTTGATAACAGCTCCGTATTTTCAGACGTTCTTGGTTAAGCGTGTGCACAGTCCCTTTGCGATTGGTTGTAGCCCCAGCTTGCAGTTTTATAATGACTGTCACTGATGAAATACGGCCGAAGTAATAGTCCTAGTCTGGTCCTGGAGATGTTTTATGACGGCTTTGGAAAGTTATGTTCTATAACAAATATTTTAAGGAGATTTGATAACTTGATGGTGAGATTAAGCAAATCTAGTGAGTGGTATTGTATAAAGGAAAGATTCAGGTTGTAATATGATCTGTAGGGCTAATCCGGGGTGAGTGCTGTTTTATGTAGGGATGATTGTTGGATTGGGGCGTTTTACACTGGTGTATATAAAGAACGTGTGGTATGGTAAATCCTGAATATCCTATGCTATGTAGTTTGCTATTCCGGGATGTCCTGAGAGGGCCGTATGGTATATAGGGGAAATCCTGAGGGGGAGGTATGGATTAGTAATCCTGAGTGAGTAGTATGGTATCTAGGGGTTATCCTGAGGTTGAGGTATGGATTAGTAATCCTGAGTGAGTAGTGTGGTATCTAGGGGAAATCCTGAGGGGGAGGTATGGATTAGTAATCCTGAGTGAGTAATATGGTATCTAGGGGTTATCCTGAGGGGGAGGTATGGATTAGTAATCCTGAGTGAGTAGTGTGGTATCTAGCGGTTATCCTGAGGGGGAGGTATGGATTAGTAATCCTGAGTGAGTAGTGTGGTATCTAGGGGTTATCCTGAGGGTGAGGTATGGATTAGTAATCCTGAGTGAGTAGTGTGGTATCTAGGGGTTATCCTGAGGGGGATGTATGGATTAGTAATCCTGAGTGAGTAGTGTGGTATCTAGGGGTTATCCTGAGGTTGAGGTATGGATTAGTAATCCTGAGTGAGTAGTATGGTATCTAGGGGTTATCCTGAGGTTGAGGTATGGATTAGTAATCCTGAGTGAGTAGTATGGTATCTAGGGGTTATCCTGAGGGGGATGTATGGATTAGTAATCCTGAGTGAGAAGTGTGGTATCTAGGGGTTATCCTGAGGTTGAGGTATGGATTAGTAATCCTGAGTGAGTAGTGTGGTATCTAGGGGTTATCCTGAGGTTGAGGTATGGATTAGTAATCCTGAGTGAGTAGTATGGTATCTAGGGGTTATCCTGAGGGTGAGATATGGATTAGTAATCCTGAGTGAGTAGTATGGTATCTAGGGGTTATCCTGAGGTTGAGGTATGGATTAGTAATCCTGAGTGAGTACTGTGGTATCTAGGGGTTATCCTGAGGGTGAGGTATGGATTAGTGATCCTGAGTGAGTAGTGTGGTATCTAGGGGTTATCCTGAGGTTGAGGTATGGATTAGTAATCCTGAGTGAGTAGTGTGGTATCTAGGGGTTATCCTGAGGTTGAGGTATGGATTAGTAATCCTGAGTGAGTAGTGTGGTATCTAGGAATTATCCTGAGGGTGAGGTATGGATTAGTAATCGTGAGTAGTGTGGTATCTAGGGGTTATCCTGAGGTTGAGGTATGGATTAGTAATCCTGAGTGAGTACTGTGGTATCTAGGGGTTATCCTGAGGGGGAGGTATGGATTAGTAATCCTGAGTGAGTAGTGTGGTATCTAGGGGTTATCCTGAGGGGGAGGTATGGATTAGTAATCCTGAGTGAGTAGTGTGGTATCTAGGGGTTATCCTGAGGTTGAGGTATGGATTAGTAATCCTGAGTGAGTAGTGTGGTATCTAGGGGTTATCCTGAGGGTGAGGTATGGATTAGTAATCCTGAGTGAGTAGTGTGGTATCTAGGGGTTATCCTGAGGGGGAGGTATGGATTAGTAATCCTGAGTGAGTAGTGTGGTATCTAGGGGTTATCCTGAGGTTGAGGTATGGATTAGTAATCCTGAGTGAGTAGTGTGGTATCTAGGGGTTATCCTGAGGTTGAGGTATGGATTAGCAATCCTGAGTGAGTAGTGTGGTATCTAGGGGTTATCCTGAGGTTGAGGTATGGATTAGTAATCCTGAGTGAGTAGTGTGGTATCCAGGGGTTATCCTGAGGGTGAGGTATGGATTAGTAATCCTGAGTGAGTAGTGTGGTATCCAGGGGTTATCCTGAGGGTGAGGTATGGATTAGTAATCCTGAGTGAGTACTGTGGTATCTAGGGGTTATCCTGAGGTTGAGGTATGGATTAGTAATCCTGAGTGAGTAGTGTGGTATCTAGGGGTTATCCTGAGGGGGATGTATGGATTAGTAATCCTGAGTGAGTACTGTGGTATCTAGGGGTTATCCTGAGGTTGAGGTATGGATTAGTAATCCTGAGTGAGTAGTGTGGTATCCAGGGGTTATCCTGAGGGTGAGATATGGATTAGTAATCCTGAGTGAGTAGTATGGTATCTAGGGGTTATCCTGAGGTTGAGGTATGGATTAGTAATCCTGAGTGAGTACTGTGGTATCTAGGGGTTATCCTGAGGTTGAGGTATGGATTAGTAATCCTGAGTGAGTAGTATGGTATCTAGGGGTTATCCTGAGGTTGAGGTATGGATTAGTAATCCTGAGTGAGTAGTATGGTATCTAGGGGTTATCCTGAGGTTGAGGTATGGATTAGTAATCCTGAGTGAGTAGTGTGGTATCTAGGGGTTATCCTGAGGGTGAGATATGGATTAGTAATCCTGAGTGAGTAGTATGGTATCTAGGGGTTATCCTGAGGTTGAGGTATGGATTAGTAATCCTGAGTGAGTAGTGTGGTATCTAGGGGTTATCCTGAGGTTGAGGTATGGATTAGTAATCCTGAGTGAGTAGTATGGTATCTAGGGGTATCCTGAGGTTGAGGTATGGATTAGTAATCCTGAGTGAGTAGTATGGTATCTAGGGGTTATCCTGAGGTTGAGGTATGGATTAGTAATCCTGAGTGAGTAGTGTGGTATCTAGGGGTTATCCTGAGTTTGAGGTATGGATTAGTAATCCTGAGTGAGTAGTGTGGTATCCAGGGGTTATCCTGAGGTTGAGGTATGGATTAGTAATCCTGAGTGAGTAGTGTGGTATCTAGGGGTTATCCTGAGGGTGAGATATGGATTAGTAATCCTGAGTGAGTAGTATGGTATCTAGGGGTTATCCTGAGGTTGAGGTATGGATTAGTAATCCTGAGTGAGTAGTATGGTATCTAGGGGTTATCCTGAGGGGGATGTATGGATTAGTAATCCTGAGTGAGAAGTGTGGTATCTAGGGGTTATCCTGAGGTTGAGGTATGGATTAGTAATCCTGAGTGAGTAGTGTGGTATCTAGGGGTTATCCTGAGGTTGAGGTATGGATTAGTAATCCTGAGTGAGTAGTATGGTATCTAGGGGTTATCCTGAGGGTGAGATATGGATTAGTAATCCTGAGTGAGTAGTATGGTATCTAGGGGTTATCCTGAGGTTGAGGTATGGATTAGTAATCCTGAGTGAGTACTGTGGTATCTAGGGGTTATCCTGAGGGTGAGGTATGGATTAGTGATCCTGAGTGAGTAGTGTGGTATCTAGGGGTTATCCTGAGGTTGAGGTATGGATTAGTAATCCTGAGTGAGTAGTGTGGTATCTAGGGGTTATCCTGAGGTTGAGGTATGGATTAGTAATCCTGAGTGAGTAGTGTGGTATCTAGGAATTATCCTGAGGGTGAGGTATGGATTAGTAATCGTGAGTAGTGTGGTATCTAGGGGTTATCCTGAGGTTGAGGTATGGATTAGTAATCCTGAGTGAGTACTGTGGTATCTAGGGGTTATCCTGAGGGGGAGGTATGGATTAGTAATCCTGAGTGAGTAGTGTGGTATCTAGGGGTTATCCTGAGGGGGAGGTATGGATTAGTAATCCTGAGTGAGTAGTGTGGTATCTAGGGGTTATCCTGAGGTTGAGGTATGGATTAGTAATCCTGAGTGAGTAGTGTGGTATCTAGGGGTTATCCTGAGGGTGAGGTATGGATTAGTAATCCTGAGTGAGTAGTATGGTATCTAGGGGTTATCCTGAGGGGGAGGTATGGATTAGTAATCCTGAGTGAGTAGTGTGGTATCTAGGGGTTATCCTGAGGTTGAGGTATGGATTAGTAATCCTGAGTGAGTAGTGTGGTATCTAGGGGTTATCCTGAGGTTGAGGTATGGATTAGTAATCCTGAGTGAGTAGTGTGGTATCTAGGGGTTATCCTGAGGTTGAGGTATGGATTAGTAATCCTGAGTGAGTAGTGTGGTATCCAGGGGTTATCCTGAGGGTGAGGTATGGATTAGTAATCCTGAGTGAGTAGTGTGGTATCCAGGGGTCATCCTGAGGGTGAGGTATGGATTAGTAATCCTGAGTGAGTACTGTGGTATCTAGGGGTTATCCTGAGGTTGAGGTATGGATTAGTAATCCTGAGTGAGTAGTGTGGTATCTAGGGGTTATCCTGAGGGGGATGTATGGATTAGTAATCCTGAGTGAGTACTGTGGTATCTAGGGGTTATCCTGAGGTTGAGGTATGGATTAGTAATCCTGAGTGAGTAGTGTGGTATCCAGGGGTTATCCTGAGGGTGAGATATGGATTAGTAATCCTGAGTGAGTAGTATGGTATCTAGGGGTTATCCTGAGGTTGAGGTATGGATTAGTAATCCTGAGTGAGTACTGTGGTATCTAGGGGTTATCCTGAGGTTGAGGTATGGATTAGTAATCCTGAGTGAGTAGTATGGTATCTAGGGGTTATCCTGAGGTTGAGGTATGGATTAGTAATCCTGAGTGAGTAGTATGGTATCTAGGGGTTATCCTGAGGTTGAGGTATGGATTAGTAATCCTGAGTGAGTAGTGTGGTATCTAGGGGTTATCCTGAGGGTGAGATATGGATTAGTAATCCTGAGTGAGTAGTATGGTATCTAGGGGTTATCCTGAGGTTGAGGTATGGATTAGTAATCCTGAGTGAGTAGTGTGGTATCTAGGGGTTATCCTGAGGTTGAGGTATGGATTAGTAATCCTGAGTGAGTAGTATGGTATCTAGGGGTATCCTGAGGTTGAGGTATGGATTAGTAATCCTGAGTGAGTAGTATGGTATCTATGGGTTATCCTGAGGTTGAGGTATGGATTAGTAATCCTGAGTGAGTAGTGTGGTATCTAGGGGTTATCCTGAGTTTGAGGTATGGATTAGTAATCCTGAGTGAGTAGTGTGGTATCCAGGGGTTATCCTGAGGGTGAGGTATGGATTAGTAATCCTGAGTGAGTAGTGTGGTATCCAGGGGTTATCCTGAGGGTGAGGTATGGATTAGTAATCCTGAGTGAGTACTGTGGTATCTAGGGGTTATCCTGAGGGTGAGGTATGGATTAGTAATCCTGAGTGAGTAGTGTGGTATCTAGGGGTTATCCTGAGGGTGAGATATGGATTAGTAATCCTGAGTGAGTAGTATGGTATCTAGGGGTTATCCTGAGGGTGAGGTATGGATTAGTGATCCTGAGTGAGTACTGTGGTATCTAGGGGTTATCCTGAGGTTGAGGTATGGATTAGTAATCCTGAGTGAGTAGTATGGTATCTAGGGGTTATCCTGAGGTTGAGGTATGGATTAGTAATCCTGAGTGAGTAGTGTGGTATCTAGGGGTTATCCTGAGGGGGAGATATGGATTAGTAATCCTGAGTGAGTAGTGTGGTATCTAGGGGTTATCCTGAGGGTGAGGTATGGATTAGTAATCCTGAGTGAGTAGTGTGGTATCTAGGGGTTATCGTGAGGGTGAGGTATGGATTAGTAATCCTGAGTGAGTAGTATGGTATCTAGGGGTTATCCTGAGGTTGAGGTATGGATTAGTAATCCTGAGTGAGTAGTGTGGTATCTAGGGGTTATCCTGAGGTTGAGGTATGGATTAGTAATCCTGAGTGAATAGTGTGGTATCCAGGGGTTATCCTGAGGGTGAGGTATGGATTAGTAATCCTGAGTGAGTAGTGTGGTATCCAGGGGTTATCCTGAGGGTGAGGTATGGATTAGTAATCCTGAGTGAGTAGTGTGGTATCTAGGGGTTATCCTGAGGTTGAGGTATGGATTAGTAATCCTGAGTGAATAGTGTGGTATCCAGGGGTTATCCTGAGGGTGAGGTATGGATTAGTAATCCTGAGTGAGTAGTGTGGTATCCAGGGGTTATCCTGAGGGTGAGGTATGGATTAGTAATCCTGAGTGAGTAATATTGTATCTAGGGGTTATGCTGAGGGGGAGGTATGGATTAGTAATCCTGAGTGAGTAGTATGGTATCTAGGGGTTATCCTGAGGTTGAGGTATGGATTAGTAATCCTGAGTGAGTAGTGTGGTATCCAGGGGTTATCCTGAGGGTGAGGTATGGATTAGTAATCCTGAGTGAGTAGTGTGGTATCCAGGGGTTATCCTGAGGGTGAGGTATGGATTAGTAATCCTGAGTGAGTAGTGTGGTATCTATGGGTTATCCTGAGGTTGAGGTATGGATTAGTAATCCTGAGTGAGTAGTGTGGTATCTAGGGGTTATCCTGAGTTAATGGTATGGTATGTAGTTGTTATTATGGGACTGTGACGTACCCCCGTACATTTCAGAAGGACACTTAGGCTATGTTCATACAGAGTTTTTTTACGAGTTTTTTGATGCGGAAACTGCGCAAAAAACTCATCAAAAACGGCCCGAAAATGTTTTCAATGGGAGGCGGGGGCGGTTTTCTCCCGCGAGCGGTAAAACCGCCTCGCGGGAGAAAGAAGCGACATGCCCTATCTTCGGGCGTTCCTGCCTCTGACCTCCCATTGACTTCAATGGGAGGCAGAGAAAGCGTATTTCGCTGCGTAATATGCCCACGGCTCTCAATGGCCGCAGGCGAAAAACGCAGCGAAAATCGGCGTGCAGGGAGAGGAAAATCTGGCTGAAACTTCCAAACGGAATTTTGAGGCAGAAATTCCGCCTGCAAAAAAACTCAGTGTGAACATAGCCTAATTAGAATTCACTGTGTGACTGATCCATTTATTATACATTACCTTAAAAATTCACTGAACATACAAATTTAGAAACCCAAATGTGTCCTAATATGCAGTGAGGAACCTGAAAGAATATTTTGAGAGTTGCGTTGAATCCGTTCCAAAAGAGGAACATTTCCGGAGCAAACGTGATAGAGGTATTTACCGGAATAGGGGTATGTTCACACGCAAACGCAAAATACGTCTGAAATTACGGAGCTGTTTTCAGGCGAAAACAGCTCCTGAATTTCAGAAGTTTTTGCATGTAATCGCGTTTTTCGCGGTGTCTTTTACGGACGTAATTGGAGCTGTTTTTCATTGGAGTCAATGAAAAACGGCTCCAAAAACGTCCCAAGAAGTGTCCTGCACTTCTTTGACACGGGCGTCTTTTTACGCGCCGTCTTTTGACAGCGACGCGTAAAATTACGCCTTGTCTGAACATAACACCGTAAGACCAATTGCAGGCAATGGGCAGATGTTTGCGGGCGTAATGGAGCCGTCTTTTCAGGCGTAATTCGAGGAGAAAAAACCCTTAATTACGTCTGAAAATAGGTCGTGTGCACCGGGGGGTAGGAGGGCGCGGTATCGTATGTTATTTGTGGTATGGCGTGAGTTAGGGGAGGTTATGTAGCAGTGATCCTGGGAATGTGACTATTGGTAGCGGTAAATCTGGGAATGAAGTTTTATGCTAATCGCGGGTGAATTCCGGTGTAATTATTAGTAACGCTACATTACGGGCAGAATCGTCCGATTTTAGTGTTGGTTATTTCTGTGGTATATGTAGTGGAGCTGAATGGGAAACCTTTGCCAGGGGATGATCATTTGTAACGTGTTGACAGCGCGTTGTTACGTTGCCGGTTTCAGCAGCTTTGCTTTCACTGGGGAGGGATCGCACAAAGCCAAACGTCTGCATCCTGAGCCTGTATACAGCGCGCAGACCTCCTGACACCGCGCTGCGTACGCTGACCTCATTCAGCTCCTGGCAACCGAGGAGTTTGCTATGGCTTCAGTCTTCAAGTCGTCACCTTCAGAGGTCTGTGTAGAAAATGAGCTCCACCGGGACCCTGCCAGAAGAGGCAACTCCAAGCCCCGAGCTCATTGAATTGACTGCCAATGTTTTTTTGCTTGGGCCACGGCTGTGACTGGCGTTCGTCTGTTTGTGGAAACTTTTCATGTGGTCATAATGAGTACTAATGGTCCTGGAAACGTTCGTGATTTTTATTGATGTAATAACGTTTGGTGTTTTTTGAAGAGCAGTGAGGGATTTCCATTCTGAAGACCATACTCGTTCCACAGAACATGTGGCTGCTGGTCTGGGCTTGTTTGGCGCAGTGGCGAATGGCGCAACGGTAACTGCTAAATCTCTTACTATTAATGCTTTAACATCTAAAGTTATAAGCAACAGCTAATTATGCTATCCATTGTATAGTGGGACACAACGCAGGTAATCTACCTTAGGCCCCATTCACACGAGCGTATCCGGTTCAAGCGCATGAAAAACGCGTGTGAATCTGGTCCGTGTGTGTTGCGTTATGCAGTGTTTTTGTAATTATTATTATTTTCAATTGAATTGATGCGCAAATCACGCACAGAACACTTCAATGGGCGCGTAGGTGTGTGATAACGCACCAATATAGGACATGCAGTGAGTTTCACGCAACGGACTCTCGCTGCGTGAAAAATCACGCATGTGTGAAAGGCCCCATTGAAATCAATGGGTCCGTGTGCCGTGCTTTGTTTCAACGCACAGCAGACGGACGTGATTCACGCTCGTGTGAATGGGGCCTTATATCTATGGCTGGGCAATTAATCGAAAAATAATCGAAATCGAAAATCAGCCCAATTGATCTACGTCATTTTGCGAATTTTGGTTTTATCAATTATATTTTACAGATTTAAACTGTATCTGCATCTTCAGGGTGCAGATACAGTTGAATCCAATGGTAGAGCAGGGAGCCGTGTCAGGGGGTATATTATATATACAGTAGTATACAGCAGGCTCAGGGGATAAATATTGTCAGGGGGTATATTATATATACAGTAGTATACAGCAGGCTCAGGGGATAAATATTGTCAGGGGGTATATTATATATACAGTAGTATACAGCAGGCTCAGGGGATAAATATTAATTTAATGGCGTAGCATGCAAATAAGGTGCGTAGCATGCAAATAAGGGGCGTGGCATGCAAATAAGGTGCGTAGCATGCAAATAAGGTGCGTAGCATGCAAATAAGGGGCGTGGCATGTAAAAGGGGGTGTGGTCTAAATAATCGTAAATCGAGGTTACATGTTGAATTAATCGGGATAATTGCCCGGCTCTACTTGTACCTATAAAGTAGCAGGTGCCACAAGGTGTTTGCTCTGGACTCTTTTCTGTTTGATTTATACCAGTGTTTTATACCCATCTTACGTAAGGGTTATTGCGGTTAAAGCGCCAAAACAATACAGCTGTTCATTATCGTGTGTCCACAACTCTGTGTGCCGACTATAGGGGCAGCCTCTGCTGTATTATCTGTAGATCCTGACACCTTAATTCTCAGGAGTCACGTAATGCGGGGACTCCGTGACAAACGTACCCATCTAAACGTTTCCTGAAGTGCACGGATTCAAAAAAACATATCACTGCTTGAGAAAACCTGTCGGAGTGTTGTCAGTGGTTCATGGGTGATGTAGCAGATTGAGCAAGTCACCTCTCCTCTTCTTTGCCGTTCTTCTTTCAGTTAATGGAATGTCCTTAAGGTGGAGCAGGAGCAAATAAATGTAAAAAAATAATTATACATTCTTAATAAATTTACGATAGTCTTTTATCAATGGAATTGCTCTTCAAAGTGCCAATGTCATGATACAAGCATCTGCAAGATGCACACGGGTAGTTAGTGACTGGCACTGTGCGCCCATCGTACAGTCCCCATTAGGGTATGTTCACACAGCTTATTTTCGTCCATTTTTCAGGCCGAAAAATTGGAAGCAGAATGCTACAAAAATCTGCCCATTGAAAAAAAAACGGCGTTCTGTTTCGACGGGGCGTTTTTTTACGTGGCCGTTTTGAAAAACATCCGCGTAAAAAAACGCCCACGAAGTGTATGTCACTTCTTGAGCCGTCACTTCATTGACTCCATAGAAAAACAGCTCCAAAAATGGCCGTGAAAAATGTGAGTTGCTAAAAAAAAAAAAAAGAGCTGTTTTCCCTTGAAAACAGCTCCGTATTTTCAGACGTTTTTTTATTAAGAGTTCAGATAAGCTGCTCGTTCACACATGCTGGTGGTGATTCTGTCAGTCAGCCTAAGTGGTGCCGACATTCTAGCAGTGCCACCTACAGGCTTCTTCTCAAGAAGTGATGCCCACACATCCTTCTCAGAGAACTGAATAAGTGGCTTACAGTACACTTGAACTTCTGTGGTCTGTCTTTCCCACACTGATCCTCGATGTGTCATCCTTATTCTATTATTGACTAAAGCCCCTATTACACCGGCCCATAATTGGTCGGTCCAGCGAGCGCTGATCAACAAGACATCATTGATCGGCGCTCGTTCGCTCCTGTCACACGGAGCTATGGATGGGGACGAGCGGTCGTTACTCCGATCGCTCGTCCCCATCCATTTTTATCATGTCGGCAGCGCGTCTGCCTGTTTACACACCAGAATATTTAACTTTTTTAAAACGATACGATCAGCAGATGAACCAGCGTTTGCTCGTTCATCTGCTGATCGCTGCCCCGTTCACACAGCGCAATTATCGGCAACGAGCTTTATATGAACTAATTATCTGCCCGATAATCGCCCAATGTAAAATCCTTAGTATCAGCTGCAGGCTTAAAGGGATTATCCCATCACAATCCCTGTCCATAGGCTTTTTTAGGGCATATGGATGTCATAGAAAAGGGATCTTCCTGCTCGGAACCCCCTCTATAAAGCAGGACGTAAAGCCGCTCTGGACCCAGTCTATGCATTACATGGCCGGCCTCTGCAGGGGAAATGTATGACCCGACTCGGCTTCCCCGGCGATCAACCGGTGATCGAGAAGACAGACCCGCGGTGATCAGCTGATCGCTGGGCCAGCTTCCGTTTTAAAAAGCGTTTTCTTTGCTGTGGAACACATTTATATTTATCCGATCACACGTTATAAGCTATATTAAGTTTATGACCTTGAATACATTTGAATAAATGTAATTCTTTACGTAGGGAAATATTAAATGCCAAGTAAATTTTACTCTGGATTTATATTTCCTTTAGCGGGTTATGTTTGCATTTGACATATTACATGGATTCACTGCAGACACTGATGCACGGGTCTACGTTATTAAGAGCCATTGTCGTTTTTGTCTTGATAGGTGCATAATCTGGGATAATCTGGGAGTCCACTTCCATCATCTCCCAAACGACTTAGAAGTTTACAGGAAACATCCCCAGATCTTCTGCTTCCAGCGACACTCTGCACGGTACAAAGCAAAATTTTACAAATTAATTCACCAGCAACGCCATGTTCATTTTACCTTTTGAGGGAAATGTCATAGGTTTGATTGGTCAAGTTGATCTATTTAGAAAACATGGCGACTTTCTTTCAAACACAGTGCCACACCTTTCCACAGGTTGTGTGTGGTATTGCAGCTCAGGCTTATTTACTCCAGTGGAGCGGAGCTGCAGTACCTGACACAACTCATGAACAGGTGTGGTGAAGTCGCCATGTTATTCAAAATCTGTGCAGTCCCTTTGAGTTTCAACTATGTCCACCCCTCGAGAAACGAAGCATAAAAATCCATCATAGCTTAGAACCCTCATCTATTTGTCAGAACGCCTCTCACGATGAAAGTGCACCAAAAAAGAACTGAACCAAAAA
The DNA here is from genome assembly GCF_050947455.1 of Rhinoderma darwinii. Classification (NCBI taxonomy): domain Eukaryota; kingdom Metazoa; phylum Chordata; class Amphibia; order Anura; family Rhinodermatidae; genus Rhinoderma; species Rhinoderma darwinii. Next base: position 5,517,809 of record NC_134696.1, read on the forward strand.
ACTAGCCACAGTTAAGGCCCTTTTACACGGGCCAATTATCGGGCAATGAGCGATCATATGAACCTTCGATCCTGATCATTGTCCTGTGTAAACAGGGCAACGATCAGTCGATGAACGAGCAAACGCTTGTTCATCGGCTGATCGTATTTTTTATGCAGCATGAAATATTATCGTTGTCGGCAGCTCATCTTGGTGTGTAAACAGGGAGACGCGCTGCTGACATGATAGAAATGTATGGGGACGAGGGACCGTAGTAACAAGCGCTCGTCCCCATCCATAGCTCCGTGTGACAGGAGCAAACGAGCACCGATCAACAAGTTGTTTCCTTGATCGGCGCTCGTTTACTTGGCTGTGTAAGGCCCCATGCACACGAATGTGCCCGTTTTTACGGTCCGTGTTCCCATTATAAAGTATGGGAGCACCGTCCATAAAATAAAAAAATAGGACATGTTCTATTTTTTGGGGAAAGTTTCTATGGCACGGACTCCTTCCCGTAGATATACAGGGAGGTGTCTGAAACGAATGGGCCCGTAATTGCCGGCGATCTTACGGTCATGTGCATGGGGCCTCGGAGGACGCTTCATGTATTACCTGTGATTTCTATTATTTTTGTAGCACTTGATATATATGTAAAATATGATCAGAACTGAAACGTGAAGGAACTATTGAAATAAGCTTCCTGTCCATGTCCTCGCGCCATCGTTATTGTTACGATCAGATCACGGGTTCATTCTAAGACCAAAAGAAGATCCGTACATTTAAATTCGCCGGCCGTATCTCTGAAGCGAGAGTTCTGCGTTATCAGCGTTTCTCCGATTCATCTACACCCGTCTAATGACTTTCCGGGGAACCTAAACATACGACGTCGTCTAATATGCAAAGTGCCTTTCTCTTTGGATTATAAAGAGCCTCTTATCTGCGTACAAGGGGAACGTACGACCCCGCTGACCACATTTTAACTAAGGCCCGTTCTTCAAGCTTCACCTCCCAAAGAACAACTGAGAGGTCAATGCCCCTTTTGATCGATAAGGGACCAGTTTCACTCCAGTGATCATCATTTGTCTTATAAGAAATAGAACGAAGGAAAATCCAAACTTTGTCATTAGACTTTGAATGCATCACATGAAAACAACCTCAGTATCCTTTCAGGTCATATGGATTCTATAGAGGGGGCCCCACTATAAGCCAGAGCGGAGAGCTGCTTTGTAAGGGTCAGTTCACACATTGCGGTAAATCTGCAGTATTTAGGTTAACGTATTTTTTTTTTGCGGAACATCCGCAGCATAATACATTAGCAGCAGAGCGGATGTGAACAAAACTCGTCCACACGCTGCGCAAATGATACGTGGAAAAAACGCTCAGAAATTGACCTGCGGTACGTTATTTTAATCCGCAGCGTGTCAACTGTATTTGCGTAATCGCTGCTTTTTTGTTGCGGGTTTTCCCCATTGAATTCAATGAGGAGGTCAAACTTGCAGCAGATGTTGCGCTTTTTGCGGCAGAAAAGCTGCGATTCTGCTGCAAAAATGGCAGCTCTGAAAAAAGAACAACTTATAAGTACCCAGAATTCTTTGCTTTTTTTGTCCAGGCCGGCCTCCTGGGATGACGTTTCATCCCATGTGACCGCTGCAGCCAATCACTTTATTTATTTTTCTCTTCTTTTTTTCACAGTGGACATTCCAGCCGAAAAACTGCACCACAATTTGATTTGGTTTTTGTCCGGAATTCCCTGCGGCTGCCTGGCCAGATACGCTGTGTACCTTTTATGCAGGGTATCCGCTCTGTGTGAACTTACCCTAAGAGCGGCTCCTGAAGTCCTCAAGCCATTCATGTATTATATGGACTGTCAATTATCTGACTGGCCACAGCTTCCCCAGGCAAAATCAGCTGTTTGCCAACGGTGACGGGTGCGGGACCCGTGGCGATCGGCTGATCGCCATGTTGGCTTCAAACTGAAAGGGGGTGTCCGTATAAGGCGACCCTTTTAAAGCCTAGGTTCAACCTCACGGTTTAGAAATCGGTGCAGATTTAACAAAATCGGAAGTATGTACAGTATACTCCAAGATTTGGCGTCCAAAAATGATGCACTTTAATGCAGCTTTGGAGTATAATATAAGTGATAACTGAGGACGAGGCAAAACTGCTATATATTGTCCTATATGTATAGGCTGCTGCTCTAGTCTGGCTGGTTAGGTAATAGCCACTTTTTGTAATACTTTTGTTCCGACACAAATATGGAACAACGTACAATGGGATCCCTGGACATTGCGTCAGAAGATATCGACCAATAACCCAAAAGCAGAGGCGGAATGTATCCTCCGGACCAGGGCTAGGCAACCTTTCTTGTACGGCGTGCCCATTTAAAAAAAGATGAAGTTCTGTGCGCCAAGCCAACATGAAACTCGTATAACACAAGCTGAGTTATTTGCTGAAATCTCATGCAAGCCCTCTCCCTGAAGAAACCAGTGACGTTGGGGCACGCTGGAGCCATTAATCAAGCCATGGGGGTGGGGGTGTTGGGCTAGGTTTAGGCTTGAGAGCACTCGGCGTGCCAGGCAGACTGGTCCCACATGCTGGCCGCGGCACACGTACGGTAGGTTTCTGAGCCCTGCTCCAGACCCAATGTCTGTCCACATCCATGGAGCCATGTGCAATGTATCTTGTACTGACGCGTTTCATTACATACTACCTATAGTTGTGTATTCTTACCCGAAAGTTACGTAGATGATACTACAGATCTATAGGAGTCTCAGCTGCTGGTCCCGGAGTCTCAGCTGCTGGTCCCGGAGTCTCAGCTGCTGGTCCTTGCTGTCACTTGTTTACACAGGGACGTGTTTGGTTCAAGGTGTTTTTTAGTGTTTCTTTTTTAAGACGCTCACTGGAATTATTGAAGGAAATCTTTTGGCTTGTGCGGTCTGAGGACCTCCGTAACATTAGCGTTCTCTCTCCCTGCATTGACTCTGAAGATTGTTGTGATTAAATGCCATGAAATTAACAAAGTAGATGAGAACATGTGTATGGGCTCCGCTGCTCAAAGTGTCTGTGTCACGTGTATTGTTGTTTTCTGCAGAGAACAAGGTTTGCTTTATATATATATATATATGTGTACAGTATGTGTGTGTGTGTGTGTGTGTGTGTGTGTGTGTGTGTGTTTGTATATATATATATTCTCCTGGCATTCACAAAACTCTGACTCATCATCAGACCGCCAGATAGAGAAGCGTCACTTCACAGAACACGTCACATAGAGAAGCGTCACTCCACAGAACACGTCACATAGAGAAGCGTCACTCCACAGAACACGTCATATAGAGAAGCGTCACTTCACAGAACACGTCACATAGAGAAGCGTCACTCCACAGAACACGTCACATAGAGGAGCGTCACTCCACAGAACACGCCATATAGAGAAGCGTCACTCCACAGAACACGTCACATAGAGAAGCGTCACTCCACAGAACACGTCATATAGAGAAGCGTCACTCCACAGAACACGTCACATAGAGGAGCGTCACTCCACAGAACACGCCATATAGAGAAGCGTCACTCCACAGAACACGTCACATAGAGAAGCGTCACTCCACAGAACACGTCATATAGAGAAGCGTCACTCCACAGAACACGTCATATAGAGAAGCGTCACTCCACAGAACACGTCATATAGAGAAGCGTCACTCCACAGAACACGCCAGATAGAGGAGCGTCACTCCACAGAACACGTTATATAGAGAAGCGTCACTCCACAGAACACGCCAGATAGAGAAGCGTCATTCCACAGAACACGTCATATAGAGAAGCGTCACTCCACAGAACACGTCACATAGAGAAGCGTCACTCCACAGAACACGTCACATAGAGAAGCGTCACTCCACAGAACACGTCATATAGAGAAGCGTCACTCCACAGAACACGTCAGATAGAGAAGCGTCACTCCACAGAACACGTCATATAGAGAAGCGTCACTCCACAGAACACGTCACATAGAGAAGCGTCACTCCACAGAACACGTCACATAGAGGAGCGTCACTCCACAGAACACGCCACATAGAGAAGCGTCACTCCACAGAACACGTCATATAGGGAAGCGTCACTCCACAGAACACGTCATATAGAGAAGCGTCACTCCACAGAACACGTCATATAGAGAAGCGTCACTCCACAGAACACGTCACATAGAGAAGCGTCACTCCACAGAACACGTCACATAGAGGAGCGTCACTCCACAGAACACGCCATATAGAGAAGCGTCACTCCACAGAACACGTCATATAGAGAAGCGTCACTCCACAGAACACGTCATATAGAGAAGCGTCACTCCACAGAACACGTCATATAGAGAAGCGTCACTCCACAGAAAAGTCATATAGAGAAGCGTCACTCCACAGAACAGTCATATAGAGAAGCGTCACTCCACAGGACACGTCACATAGAGAAGCGTCACTCCACAGAACACGTCATATAGAGAAGCGTCACTCCACAGAACACGCCAGATAGAGGAGCGTCACTCCACAGAACACGTCACTCCACAGAACACGTCATATAGAGAAGTGTCACTGCACAGAACACGTCATATAGAGAAGCGTCACTCCACAGAACACGCCAGATAGAGAAGCGTCACTCCACAGAACACGCCATATAGAGAAGCGTCACTCCACAGAACACATCACATAGAGAAGCGTCACTCCACAGAACACGTCACATAGAGGAGCGTCACTCCACAGAACACGTCATATAGAGAAGCGTCACTCCACAGAACACGTCACATAGAGGAGCGTCACTCCACAGAACACGCCACATAGAGAAGCGTCACTCCACAGAACACGTCATATAGAGAAGCGTCACTCCACAGAACACGTCATATAGAGAAGCGTCACTCCACAGAACACGTCACATAGAGAAGCGTCACTCCACAGAACACGTCATATAGAGAAGCGTCACTCCACAGAACACGTCATATAGAGAAGCGTCACTCCACAGAACACATCATATAGAGAAGCGTCACTCCACAGAACACGTCATATAGAGAAGTGTCACTGCACAGAACATGTCCTATAGAGAAGCGTCACTCCACAGAACATGCCACATAGAGAAGCGTCACTCCACAGAACACGTCATATAGAGAAGCGTCACTCCACAGAACACGTCATATAGAGAAGCGTCACTCCACAGAACACGCCACATAGAGAAGCGTCACTCCACAGAACACGTCATATAGAGAAGCGTCACTCCACAGAACACGTCATATAGAGAAGCGTCACTCCACAGAACACGTCACATAGAGAAGCGTCACTCCACAGAACACGTCATATAGAGAAGCGTCACTCCACAGAACACGTCATATAGAGAAGCGTCACTCCACAGAACACATCATATAGAGAAGCGTCACTCCACAGAACACATCACATAGAGAAGCGTCACTCCACAGAACAGTCATATAGAGAAGCGTCACTCCACAGAACACGTCACATAGAGAAGCGTCACTCCACAGAACACGTCATATAGAGAAGCGTCACTCCACAGAACACGTCATATAGAGAAGCGTCACTCCACAGAACACGCCAGATAGAGGAGCGTCACTCCACAGAACACGTCACTCCACAGAACACGTCATATAGAGAAGTGTCACTGCACAGAACACGTCATATAGAGAAGCGTCACTCCACAGAACACGCCAGATAGAGAAGCGTCACTCCACAGAACACGTCACATAGAGAAGCGTCACTCCACAGAACACGTCATATAGAGCAGTCACTCCACAGAACACGTCACATAGAGAAGCGTCACTCCACAGAACACGTCACAGAGAAGCGTCACTCCACAGAACACGTCATATAGAGAAGCGTCACTCCACAGAACACGTCATATAGAGAAGCGTCACTCCACAGAACACGTCATATAGAGAAGCGTCACTCCACAGAACACGTCATATAGAGAAGCGTCACTCCACAGAACAGTCATATAGAGAAGCGTCACTCCACAGAACAGTCATATAGAGAAGCGTCACTCCACAGAACAGTCATATAGAGAAGCGTCACTCCACAGAACAGTCATATAGAGAAGCGTCACTCCACAGAACAGTCATATAGAGAAGCGTCACTCCACAGAACACGTCACATAGAGAAGCGTCACTCCACAGAACACGTCATATAGAGAAGCGTCACTCCACAGAACACGTCATATAGAGAAGCGTCACTCCACAGAACACGCCAGATAGAGGAGCGTCACTCCACAGAACACGTCACTCCACAGAACACGTCATATAGAGAAGTGTCACTGCACAGAACACGTCATATAGAGAAGCGTCACTCCACAGAACACGCCAGATAGAGAAGCGTCACTCCACAGAACACGTCACATAGAGAAGCGTCACTCCACAGAACACGTCATATAGAGCAGTCACTCCACAGAACACGTCACATAGAGAAGCGTCACTCCACAGAACACGTCATATAGAGAAGCGTCTCTCCACAGAACACGTCATATAGAGAAGCGTCACTCCACAGAACACGTCATATAGAGAAGCGTCACTCCACAGAACACGTCATATAGAGAAGCGTCACTCCACAGAACACATCATATAGAGAAGCGTCACTCCACAGAACACGTCATATAGAGAAGCGTCACTCCACAGAACACGTCATATAGAGAAGCGTCACTCCACAGAACACGTCATATAGAGAAGCGTCACTCCACAGAACACGTCATATAGAGCAGAGTCACTCCACAGAACACGTCATATAGAGAAGCGTCACTCCACAGAACACGTCACATAGAGAAGCGTCACTCCACAGAACACGTCACATAGAGAAGCGTCACTCCACAGAACACGTCATATAGAGAAGCGTCAATCCACAGAACACGTCACATAGAGAAGCGTCACTCCACAGAACACGTCACATAGAGGAGCGTCACTCCACAGAACACGTCACATAGAGAAGCGTCACTCCACAGAACACGTCATATAGAGAAGCGTCACTCCACAGAACACGTCATATAGAGAAGCGTCACTCCACAGAACACGTCACATAGAGAAGCGTCACTCCACAGAACACGCCAGATAGAGAAGCGTCATTCCACAGAACACGTCATATAGAGAAGCGTCACTCCACAGAACACGTCACATAGAGAAGCGTCACTCCACAGAACACGTCACATAGAGAAGCGTCACTCCACAGAACACGTCATATAGAGAAGCGTCACTCCACAGAATACGTCATATAGAGAAGCGTCACTGCACAGAACACGTCATATAGAGAAGCGTCACTCCACAGAACCCGTCATATAGAGAAGCGTCACTCCACAGAACACGTCATATAGAGAAGCGTCACTCCACAGAACACGTCATATAGAGAAGCGTCACTCCACAGAACACGTCATATAGAGAAGCGTCACTCCACAGAACACGTCATATAGAGAAGCGTCACTCCACAGAACACGCCATATAGAGAAGCGTCACTCCACAGAACACGTCACATAGAGAAGCGTCACTCCACAGAACACGTCACATAGAGAAGCGTCACTCCACAGAACACGTCATATAGAGGAGTGTCACTCCACAGAACACGCCACATAGAGAAGCGTCACTCCACAGAACACGTCATATAGAGAAGCGTCACTCCACAGAACACGTCACATAGAGAAGCGTCACTCCACAGAACACGTCATATAGAGAAGCGTCACTCCACAGAACACGTCATATAGAGAAGCGTCACTCCACAGAACACGTCATATAGAGAAGCGTCACTCCACAGAACAGTCATATAGAGAAGCGTCACTCCACAGAACAGTCATATAGAGAAGCGTCACTCCACAGAACACGTCACATAGAGAAGCGTCACTCCACAGAACACGTCATATAGAGAAGCGTCTCTCCACAGAACACGTCATATAGAGAAGCGTCACTCCACAGAACACGCCAGATAGAGGAGCGTCACTCCACAGAACACGTCACTCCACAGAACACGTCATATAGAGAAGTGTCACTGCACAGAACACGTCATATGGAGAAGCGTCACTCCACAGAACACGCCAGATAGAGAAGCGTCACTCCACAGAACACGTCACATAGAGAAGCGTCACTCCACAGAACACGTCACATAGAGAAGCGTCACTCCACAGAACACGTCACATAGAGAAGCGTCACTCCACAGAACACGTCATATAGAGAAGCGTCACTCCACAGAACACGTCATATAGAGAAGCGTCACTCCACAGAACACGTCATATAGAGAAGCGTCACTCCACAGAACACGTCACATAGAGAAGCGTCACTCCACAGAACACGTCATATAGAGAAGCGTCACTCCACAGAACACGTCATATAGAGAAGCGTCACTCCACAGAACACGCCAGATAGAGGAGCGTCACTCCACAGAACACGTCACTCCACAGAACACGTCATATAGAGAAGTGTCACTGCAAAGAACACGTCATATAGAGAAGCGTCACTCCACAGAACACGCCAGATAGAGAAGCGTCACTCCACAGAACACGTCACATAGAGAAGTGTCACTCCACAGAACACGTCATATAGAGAAGTGTCACTGCACAGAACACGTCATATAGAGAAGCGTCACTCCACAGAACACGTCATATAGAGAAGCGTCACTCCACAGAACACGTCATATAGAGAAGCGTCACTCCACAGAACACGTCATATAGAGCAGAGTCACTCCACAGAACACGTCATATAGAGAAGCGTCACTCCACAGAACACGTCACATAGAGAAGCGTCACTCCACAGAACACGTCACATAGAGAAGCGTCACTCCACAGAACACGTCATATAGAGAAGCGTCACTCCACAGAACACGTCACATAGAGAAGCGTTACTCCACAGAACACGTCATATAGAGGAGCGTCACTCCACAGAACACGTCATATAGAGAAGCGTCACTCCACAGAACACGTCATATAGAGAAGCGTCACTCCACAGAACACGTCACATAGAGAAGCGTCACTTCACAGAACACGTCACATAGAGAAGCGTCACTCCACAGAACACGTCATATAGAGAAGCGTCACTCCACAGAACACGTCATAGAGAAGCGTCACTCCACAGAACACGTCACATAGAGAAGCGTCACTCCACAGAACACGTCACATAGAGAAGCGTCACTCCACAGAACACGTCACATAGAGAAGCGTCACTCCACAGAACACGTCACGTAGAGAAGCGTCACTCCACAGAACACGTCACATAGAGAAGCGTCACTCCACAGAACACGTCAAATAGAGAAGCGTCACTCCACAGAACACGTCATATAGAGAAGCGTCACTCCACAGGACACGTCATATAGAGAAGCATCACTCCACAGAACACGTCATATAGAGAAGCGTCACTGCACAGAACACGTCATATAGAGAAGCGTCACTCCACAGAACACGCCATATAGAGAAGCGTCACTCCACAGAACACGTCACATAGAGGAGCGTCCCTCCACAGAACACGTCATATAGAGAAGCGTCACTCCACAGAACACGTCACATAGAGGAGCGTCACTCCACAGAACACGCCACATAGAGAAGCGTCACTCCACAGAACACGTCATATAGAGAAGCGTCACTCCACAGAACACGTCATATAGAGAAGCGTCACTCCACAGAACACGTCACATAGAGAAGCGTCACTCCACAGAACACGTCATATAGAGAAGCGTCACTCCACAGAACACGTCATATAGAGAAGCGTCACTCCACAGAACACGTCACATAGAGAAGCGTCACTTCACAGAACACGTCACATAGAGAAGCGTCACTCCACAGAACACGTCATATAGAGAAGCGTCACTCCACAGAACACGTCATAGAGAAGCGTCACTCCACAGAACACGTCACATAGAGAAGCGTCACTCCACAGAACACGTCACATAGAGAAGCGTCACTTCACAGAACACGTCACATAGAGAAGCGTCACTCCACAGAACACGTCATATAGAGAAGTGTCACTCCACAGAACACGTCATAGAGAAGCGTCACTCCACAGAACACGTCATATAGAGAAGCGTCACTCCACAGAACACGTCACATAGAGAAGCGTCACTCCACAGAACACGTCACATAGAGAAGCGTCACTCCACAGAACACGTCATATAGAGAAGCGTCACTCCACAGAACACGTCATTTAGAGAAGCGTCACTCCACAGAACACGTCATATAGAGAAGCGTCACTCCACAGAACACGTCACATAGAGAAGCGTCACTCCACAGAACATGTCACATAGAGAAGCGTCACTCCACAGAACACGTCACATAGAGAAGCGTCACTCCACAGAACACGTCACATAGAGAAGCGTCACTCCACAGAACACGTCACATAGAGAAGCGTCACTCCACAGAACACGTCACGTAGAGAAGCGTCACTCCACAGAACACGTCACATAGAGAAGCGTCACTCCACAGAACACGTCAAATAGAGAAGCGTCACTCCACAGAACACGTCATATAGAGAAGCGTCACTCCACAGGACACGTCATATAGAGAAGCATCACTCCACAGAACACGTCATATAGAGAAGCGTCACTGCACAGAACACGTCATATAGAGAAGCGTCACTCCACAGAACACGCCATATAGAGAAGCGTCACTCCACAGAACACGTCACATAGAGGAGCGTCCCTCCACAGAACACGTCATATAGAGAAGCGTCACTCCACAGAACACGTCACATAGAGGAGCGTCACTCCACAGAACACGCCACATAGAGAAGCGTCACTCCACAGAACACGTCATATAGAGAAGCGTCACTCCACAGAACACGTCATATAGAGAAGCGTCACTCCACAGAACACGTCACATAGAGAAGCGTCACTCCACAGAACACGTCATATAGAGAAGCGTCACTCCACAGAACACGTCATATAGAGAAGCGTCACTCCACAGAACACATCATATAGAGAAGCGTCACTCCACAGAACACGTCATATAGAGAAGCGTCACTCCCCAGAACACGCCATAGAGAGAAACGTCACTCCACAGAACACGTCACATAGAGAAGCGTCACTCCACAGAACACGTCATATAGAGAAGCGTCACTCCACAGAACACATCACATAGAGAAGCGTCACTTCACAGAACACGTCATATAGAGAAGCGTCACTCCACAGAACACGCCAGATAGAGGAGCGTCACTCCACAGAACACGTCACTCCACAGAACACGTCATATAGAGAAGTGTCACTGCACAGAACACGTCATATAGAGAAGCGTCACTCCACAGAACACGCCAGATAGAGAAGCGTCACTCCACAGAACACGTCACATAGAGAAGCGTCACTCCACAGAACACGTCATATAGAGCAGTCACTCCACAGAACACGTCACATAGAGAAGCGTCACTCCACAGAACAAGTCACATAGAGAAGCGTCACTCCACAGAACACGTCATATAGAGAAGCGTCACTCCACAGAACACGTCATATAGAGAAGCGTCACTCCACAGAACACGTCATATAGAGAAGCGTCACTCCACAGAACACGTCATATAGAGAAGCGTCACTCCACAGAACACGTCACATAGAGAAGCGTCACTCCACAGAACACGTCATATAGAGAAGCGTCACTCCACAGAACACGTCATATAGAGAAGCGTCACTCCACAGAACACGTCATATAGAGAAGCGTCACTCCACAGAACACGTCACATAGAGAAGCGTCACTCCACAGAACACGTCACATAGAGAAGCGTCACTCCACAGAACACGTCACATAGAGAAGCGTCACTCCACAGAACACGTCACATAGAGAAGCGTCACTCCACAGAACACGTCACATAGAGAAGCGTCACTCCACAGAACATGTCATATAGAGAAGCGTCACTCAACAGAACACATCATATAGAGAAGCGTCACTCCACAGAACACGTCACATAGAGAAGCGTCACTCCACAGAACATGTCATATAGAGAAGCGTCACTCCACAGAACACGTCACATAGAGAAGAGTCACTACAGAGAACACGTCACAGAGAAGTGTCACTGCACAGAACACGTCACATAGAGAAGCGTCACTCCACAGAACACGTCATATAGAGAAGCGTCACTCCACAGAACACGTCACATAGAGAAGCGTCACTCCACAGAACACGTCATATAGAGAAGCGTCACTCCACAGAACACGTCATATAGAGAAGCGTCACTCCACAGAACACATCATATAGAGAAGCGTCACTCCACAGAACACGTCATATAGAGAAGCGTCACTCCCCAGAACACGCCATAGAGAGAAACGTCACTCCACAGAACACGTCACATAGAGAAGCGTCACTCCACAGAACACGTCACATAGAGAAGCGTCACTCCACAGAACACATCACATAGAGAAGCGTCACTTCACAGAACACGTCATATAGAGAAGCGTCACTCCACAGAACAGTCATATAGAGAAGCGTCACTCCACAGAACAGTCATATAGAGAAGCGTCACTCCACAGAACACGTCACATAGAGAAGCGTCACTCCACAGAACACGTCATATAGAGAAGCGTCACTCCACAGAACACGTCATATAGAGAAGCGTCACTCCACAGAACACGCCAGATAGAGGAGCGTCACTCCACAGAACACGTCACTCCACAGAACACGTCATATAGAGAAGTGTCACTGCACAGAACACGTCATATAGAGAAGCGTCACTCCACAGAACACGCCAGATAGAGAAGCGTCACTCCACAGAACACGTCACATAGAGAAGCGTCACTCCACAGAACACGTCATATAGAGCAGTCACTCCACAGAACACGTCACATAGAGAAGCGTCACTCCACAGAACAAGTCACATAGAGAAGCGTCACTCCACAGAACACGTCATATAGAGAAGCGTCACTCCACAGAACACGTCATATAGAGAAGCGTCACTCCACAGAACACGTCATATAGAGAAGCGTCACTCCACAGAACACGTCATATAGAGAAGCGTCACTCCACAGAACACATCATATAGAGAAGCGTCACTCCACAGAACACGTCATATAGAGAAGCGTCACTACACAGAACACGTCATATAGAGAAGCGTCACTCCACAGAACACGTCATATAGAGAAGCGTCACTCCACAGAACACGTCATATAGAGCAGAGTCACTCCACAGAACACGTCACATAGAGAAGCGTCACTCCACAGAACACGTCACATAGAGAAGCGTCACTCCACAGAACACGTCACATAGAGAAGCGTCACTCCACAGAACACGTCACATAGAGAAGCGTCACTCCACAGAACACGTCACATAGAGAAGCGTCACTCCACAGAACATGTCATATAGAGAAGCGTCACTCAACAGAACACATCATATAGAGAAGCGTCACTCCACAGAACACGTCACATAGAGAAGCGTCACTCCACAGAACATGTCATATAGAGAAGCGTCACTCCACAGAACACGTCACATAGAGAAGAGTCACTACAGAGAACACGTCACAGAGAAGTGTCACTGCACAGAACACGTCACATAGAGAAGCGTCACTCCACAGAACACGTCATATAGAGAAGCGTCACTCCACAGAACACGTCACATAGAGAAGCGTCACTCCACAGAACACGTCATATAGAGAAGCGTCACTCCACAGAACACATCATATAGAGAAGCGTCACTCCACAGAACACGTCACATAGAGAAGCGTCACTCCACAGAACACGTCATATAGAGAAGCGTCACTCCACAGAACACGTCATATAGAGAAGCGTCACTCCACAGAACACGTCATATAGAGAAGCGTCACTCCACAGAACACGTCACATAGAGAAGCGTCACTCCACAGAACATGTCATATAGAGAAGCGTCACTCCACAGAACACGTCACATAGAGAAGCGTCACTCCAGAGAACACGTCATAGAGAAGTGTCACTCCACAGAACACGTCACATAGAGAAGCGTCACTCCACAGAACATGTCATATAGAGAAGCGTCACTCCACAGAACATGCCACATAGAGAAGCGTCACTCCACAGAACACGTCACAGAGAAGTGTCACTGCACAGAACACGTCACATAGAGAAGCGTCACTCCACAGAACACGTCATATAGAGAAGCGTCACTCCACAGAACACGTCACATAGAGAAGCGTCACTCCACAGAACACGTCATATAGAGAAGCGTCACTCCACAGAACACGTCATATAGAGAAGCGTCACTCCACAGAACACGTCATATAGAGAAGCGTCACTCCACAGAACACGTCATATAGAGAAGCGTCACTCCACAGAACACGTCATATAGAGAAGCGTCACTCCACAGAACACATCATATAGAGAAGCGTCACTCCACAGAACACGTCATATAGAGAAGCGTCACTCCACAGAACACGTCATATAGAGAAGCGTCACTCCACAGAACACGTCATATAGAGAAGCGTCACTCCACAGAACACGTCATATAGAGAAGCGTCACTCCACAGAACACGTCATATAGAGAAGCGTCACTCCGCAAAACACGTCACAGAGAAGTGTCACTGCGCAGAACACGTCATATACAGAAGCGTCACTCCACAGAACACGTCATATAGAGAAGCGTCACTCCGCAGAACACGTCACATAGAGAAGCGTCACTCCGCAGAACACGTCACATAGAGAAGCGGCACTCCACAGAACACGTCACATAGAGAAGCGCCACTCCACAGAACACGTCATATAGAGAAGCGTCACTCCACAGAACATGCCACATAGAGAAGCGTCACTCCACAGAACACGTCACAGAGAAGTGTCACTGCACAGAACACGTCACATAGAGAAGCGTCACTCCACAGAACACGTCATATAGAGAAGCGTCACTCCACAGAACACGTCACATAGAGAAGCGTCACTCCACAGAACACGTCACATAGAGAAGCGTCACTCCACAGAGCACGTCATATAGAGAAGCGTCACTCCACAGAACACGTCATATAGAGAAGCGTCACTCCACAGAACACGTCACATAGAGAAGCGTCACTCCACAGAACACGCCATATAGAGAAACGTCACTCCACAGAACACGTCACATAGAGAAGCGTCACTCCACAGAACACGTCATATAGAGAAGCGTCACCCCACAGAACACGTCACATAGAGAAGCGTCACTCCACAGAACACGCCATATAGAGAAGCGTCACTCCACAGAACACGTCATATAGAGAAGCGTCACTCCACAGAACACATCATATAGAGAAGCGTCACTCCACAGAACACGTCATATAGAGATGCGTCACCCCACAGAACACGTCACATAGAGAAGCGTCACTCCACAGAACACGCCATATAGAGAAGCGTCACTCCACAGAACACGACATATAGAGAAGCGTTACTCCACAGAACACGTCATATAGAGAAGCGTCACTCCACAGAACACGTCACATAGAGAAGCGTCACTCCACAGAACACGTCATATAGAAAAGTGTCACTCCACAGAACACGTCACATAGAGAAGCGTCACTCCACAGAACATGTCATATAGAGAAGCGTCACTCCACAGAACATGCCACATAGAGAAGCGTCACTCCACAGAACACGTCACAGAGAAGCGTCACTCCACAGAACACGTCACATAGAGAAGCGTCACTCCACAGAACATGTCATATAGAGAAGCGTCACTCCACAGAACACGTCACATAGAGAAGCGTCACTCCAGAGAACACGTCATAGAGAAGTGTCACTCCACAGAACATGTCATATAGAGAAGCGTCACTCCACAGAACATGCCACATAGAGAAGCGTCACTCCACAGAACACGTCACAGAGAAGTGTCACTGCACGGAACACGTCACATAGAGGAGCGTCACTCCACAGAACACGTCATATAGAGAAGCGTCACTCCACAGAACACGTCACATAGAGAAGCGTCACTCCACAGAACACGTCATATAGAGAAGCGTCACTCCACAGAACACGTCATATAGAGAAGCGTCACTCCACAGAACACGTCACATAGAGAAGCGTCACTCCACAGAACACGTCATATGGAGAAGCGTCACTCCACAGAACACGTCACATAGAGAAGCGTCACTCCACAGAACACGTCATATAGAGAAGCGTCACTCCACAGAACACGTCACAGAGAAGTGTCACTGCGCAGAACACGTCATATAGAGAAGCGTCACTCCACAGAACACGTCACATAGAGAAGCGGCACTCCACAGAACACGTCACATAGAGAAGCGTCACTCCACAGAACACGTCATATAGAGAAGCGTCACTCCACAGAACACGTCACATAGAGAAGCGTCACTCCACAGAACACGTCATATAGAGCAGTCACTCCACAGAACACGTCATATAGAGAAGCGTCACTCCCCAGAACACGCCATAGAGAGAAGCGTCACTCCACAGAGCACGTCACATAGAGAAGCGTCACTCCACAGAACACGTCACATAGAGAAGCGTCACTCCACAGAACACATTATATAGAGAAGCGTCACTCCACAGAACACGTCATATAGAGAAGCGTCACTCCGCAGAACACGTCACATAGAGAAGCGTCACTCCGCAGAACACGTCATATAGAGAAGCGTCACTCCACAGAACACATCATATAGAGAAGCGTCACTCCACAGAACACGTCACATAGAGAAGCGTCACTCCACAGAACACGTCATATAGAGAAGCGTCACTCCACAGAACACGTCACATAGAGAAGCGTCACTCCACAGAACACGTCATATAGAGAAGCGTCACTCCACAGAACACGTCACAGAGAAGTGTCACTGCGCAGAACACGTCATATAGAGAAGCGTCACTCCACAGAACACGTCACATAGAGAAGCGGCACTCCACAGAACACGTCACATAGAGAAGCGTCACTCCACAGAACACGTCATATAGAGAAGCGTCACTCCACAGAACACGTCACATAGAGAAGCGTCACTCCACAGAACACGTCATATAGAGAAGCGTCACTCCACAGAACACGCCATAGAGAGAAGCGTCACTCCACAGAGCACGTCATATAGAGAAGCGTCACTCCACAGAACACGTCATATAGAGAAGCGTCACTCCACAGAACACGCCATAGAGAGAAGCGTCACTCCACAGAGCACGTCACATAGAGAAGCGTCACTCCACAGAACACGTCACATAGAGAAGCGTCACTCAACAGAACACATTATATAGAGAAGCGTCACTCCACAGAACACGTCATATAGAGAAGCGTCACTCCGCAGAACACGTCACATAGAGAAGCGTCACTCCGCAGAACACGTCATATAGAGAAGCGTCACTCCGCAGAACACGTCACATAGAGAAGCGTCACTCCGCAGAACACGTCACATAGAGAAGCGTCACTCCTCAGAACACGTCACATAGAGAAGCGTCACTCCACAGAACACGTCAGATAGAGGAGCGTCACTCCACAGAACACGTCATATAGAGAAGCGTCACTCCACAGAACACGCCATAGAGAAGCGTCACTCCACAGAACACGTTATATAGAGAAGCGTCACTCCACAGAACACGTCATATAGAGAAGCGTCACTCCACAGAACACGCCATATAGAGAAGCGTCACTCCACAGAGCACGTCATATAGAGAAGCGTCACTCCACAGAACACGTCATATAGGGAATCGTCACTCCACAGAACACGTCATATAGAGAAGCGTCACTCCACAGAACACATCATATAGAGAAGCGTCACTCCACAGAACACGTCATATAGAGCAGAGTCACTCCACAGAACACGTCATATAGAGAAGCGTCACTCCCCAGAACACGCCATAGAGAGAAGCGTCACTCCACAGAACACGTCACATAGAGAAGCGTCACTCCACAGAACACGTCATATAGAGAAGCGTCACTCCACAGAACACATCACATAGAGAAGCGTCACTTCACAGAACACGTCATATAGAGAAGCGTCACTCCACAGAACAGTCATATAGAGAAGCATCACTCCACAGAACACGTCACATAGAGAAGCGTCACTCCACAGAACACGTCACATAGAGAAGCGTCACTCTACAGAACACGTCATATAGAGAAGCGTCACTCCACAGAACACGCCAGATAGAGGAGCGTCACTCCACAGAACACGTCACTCCACAGAACACGTCATATAGAGAAGGGTCACTGCACAGAACACGTCATATAGAGAAGCGTCACTCCACAGAACACGCCAGATAGAGGAACGTCACTCCACAGAACACGTCATATAGAGAAGCGTCACTCCACAGAACACGTCATATAGAGAAGCGTCACTCCACAGAACACGTCATATAGAGCAGTCACTCCACAGAACACGTCACATAGAGAAGCGTCACTCCACAGAACACGTCACATAGAGAAGCGTGACTCCACAGAACACGTCATATAGAGAAGCGTCACTCCACAGAATACGTCATATAGAGAAGCGTCACTGCACAGAACACGTCATATAGAGAAGCGTCACTCCACAGAACACGTCATATAGAGAAGCGTCACTCCACAGAACACGTCATATAGAGAAGCGTCACTCCACAGAACACGTCATATAGAGAAGCGTCACTCCACAGAACACGTCATATAGAGAAGCGTCACTCCACAGAACACGTCATATAGAGAAGCGTCACTCCACAGAACACGTCATATAGAGCAGTCACTCCACAGAACACGTCATATAGAGAAGCGTCACTCCACAGAACACGTCACATAGAGAAGCGTCACTCCACAGAACACGTCACATAGAGAAGCGTCACTCCACAGAACACGTCATATAGAGAAGCGTCACTCCACAGAACACGTCATATAGAGAAGCGTCACTCCACAGAACACGTCATATAGAGAAGCGTCACTCCACAGAACACGTCATATAGAGAAGCGTCACTCCACAGAACACGTCACATAGAGAAGCGTCACTCCACAGAACACGTCACATAGAGAAGCGTCACTCCACAGAACACATCATATAGAGAAGCGTCACTCCACAGAACACGTCATATAGAGAAGCGTCACTCCACAGAACAGTCATATAGAGAAGCGTCACTCCACAGAACACGTCACATAGAGAAGCGTCACTCCACAGAACACGTCATATAGAGAAGCGTCACTCCACAGAACACGTCATATAGAGAAGCGTCACTCCACAGAACACACCAGATAGAGGAGCGTCACTCCACAGAACACGTCACTCCACAGAACACGTCATATAGAGAAGTGTCACTGCACAGAACACGTCATATAGAGAAGCGTCACTCCACAGAACACGCCAGATAGAGGAGCGTCACTCCACAGAACACGTCATATAGAGAAGCGTCACTCCACAGAACACGTCATATAGAGAAGCGTCACTCCACAGAACACGTCACATAGAGAAGCGTCACTCCACAGAACACGTCATATAGAGCAGTCACTCCACAGAACACGTCACATAGAGAAGCGTCACTCCACAGAACACGTCACATAGAGAAGCGTCACTCCACAGAACACGTCATATAGAGAAGCGTCACTCCACAGAATACGTCATATAGAGAAGCATCACTGCACAGAACACATTATATAGAGAAGCGTCACTCCACAGAACACGTCATATAGAGAAGCGTCACTCCACAGAACACGTCATATAGAGAAGCGTCACTCCACAGAACACGTCATATAGAGAAGCGTCACTCCACAGAACACGTCATATAGAGAAGCGTCACTCCACAGAACACGTCATATAGAGAAGCGTCACTCCACAGAACACGTCATATAGAGCAGAGTCACTCCACAGAACACGTCACATAGAGAAGCGTCACTCCACAGAACACGTCACATAGAGAAGCGTAACTCCACAGAACACGTCATATAGAGAAGCGTCACTCCACAGAACACGTCATATAGAGAAGCGTCACTCCACAGAACACGTCATATAGAGAAGCGTCACTCCACAGAACACGTCATATAGAGAAGCGTCACTCCACAGAACACGTCATATAGAGCAGCGTCACTCCACAGAACACGTCATATAGAGAAGCGTCACTCCACAGAACACGTCATATAGAGAAGCGTCACTCCACAGAACACGTCATATAGAGAAGCGTCACTCCACAGAACACGTCATATAGAGAAGCGTCACTCCACAGAACACGTCATATAGAGCAGAGTCACTCCACAGAACACGTCATATAGAGAAGCGTCACTCCACAGAACACGTCACATAGAGAAGCGTCACTCCACAGAACACGTCACATAGAGAAGCGTCACTCCACAGAACACGTCATATAGAGAAGCGTCACTCCACAGAACACGTCATATAGAGAAGCGTCACTCCACAGAACACGTCATATAGAGAAGCGTCACTCCACAGAACACGTCATATAGAGAAGCGTCACTCCACAGAACACGTCACATAGAGAAGCGTCACTCCACAGAACACGTCATATAGAGAAGCGTCACTCCACAGAACACGTCATATAGAGAAGCGTCACTCCACAGAACACGTCATATAGAGAAGCGTCACTCCACAGAACACGTCATATAGAGAAGCGTCACTCCCCAGAACACGCCATAGAGAGAAGCGTCACTCCACAGAACACGTCACATAGAGAAGCGTCACTCCACAGAACACGTCATATAGAGAAGCGTCACTCCACAGAACACATCACATAGAGAAGCGTCACTTCACAGAACACGTCATATAGAGAAGCGTCACTCCACAGAACAGTCATATAGAGAAGCGTCACTCCACAGAACAGTCATATAGAGAAGCGTCACTCCACAGGACACGTCACATAGAGAAGCGTCACTCCACAGAACACGTCACATAGAGAAGCGTCACTCCACAGAACACGTCATATAGAGAAGCGTCACTCCACAGAACACGCCAGATAGAGGAGCGTCACTCCACAGAACACGTCACTCCACAGAACACGTCATATAGAGAAGTGTCACTGCACAAAACACGTCATATAGAGAAGCGTCACTCCACAGAACACGCCAGATAGAGAAGCGTCACTCCACAGAACACGCCATATAGAGAAGCGTCACTCCACAGAACACGTCACATAGAGGAGCGTCACTCCACAGAACACGTCATATAGAGAAGCGTCACTCCACAGAACACGTCACATAGAGGAGCGTCACTCCACAGAACACGCCACATAGAGAAGCGTCACTCCACAGAACATGTCATATAGAGAAGCGTCACTCCACAGAACACGTCATATAGAGAAGCGTCACTGCACAGAACACGTCACATAGAGAAGCGTCACTCCACAGAACACGTCACATAGAGAAGCGTCACTCCACAGAACACGTCATATAGAGAAGCGTCACTCCACAGAACACATCATATAGAGAAGCGTCACTCCACAGAACACGTCATATAGAGAAGCGTCACTCCCCAGAACACGCCATAGAGAGAAACGTCACTCCACAGAACACGTCACATAGAGAAGCGTCACTCCACAGAACACGTCATATAGAGAAGCGTCACTCCACAGAACACGTCACATAGGGAAGCGTCACTTCACAGAACACGTCATATAGAGAAGCGTCACTCCACAGAACAGTCATATAGAGAAGCGTCACTCCACAGAACAGTCATATAGAGAAGCGTCACTCCACAGAACACGTCACATAGAGAAGCGTCACTCCACAGAACACGTCATATAGAGAAGCGTCACTCCACAGAACACGTCATATAGAGAAGCGTCACTCCACAGAACACGCCAGATAGAGGAGCGTCACTCCACAGAACACGTCACTCCACAGAACACGTCATATAGAGAAGTGTCACTGCACAGAACACGTCATATAGAGAAGCGTCACTCCACAGAACACGCCAGATAGAGAAGCGTCACTCCACAGAACACGTCACATAGAGAAGCGTCACTCCACAGAACACGTCATATAGAGCAGTCACTCCACAGAACACGTCACATAGAGAAGCGTCACTCCACAGAACACGTCACATAGAGAAGCGTCACTCCACAGAACACGTCATATAGAGAAGCGTCACTCCACAGAACACGTCATATAGAGAAGCGTCACTCCACAGAACACGCCAGATAGAGGAGCGTCACTCCACAGAACACGTCATATAGAGAAGCGTCACTCCACAGAACACGTCATATAGAGAAGCGTCACTCCACAGAACACGTCACATAGAGAAGCGTCACTCCACAGAACACGTCATATAGAGCAGTCACTCCACAGAACACGTCACATAGAGAAGCGTCACTCCACAGAACACGTCACATAGAGAAGCGTCACTCCACAGAACACGTCATATAGAGAAGCGTCACTCCACAGAATACGTCATATAGAGAAGCATCACTGCACAGAACACATCATATAGAGAAGCGTCACTCCACAGAACACGTCATATAGAGAAGCGTCACTCCACAGAACACGTCATATAGAGAAGCGTCACTCCACAGAACACGTCATATAGAGAAGCGTCACTCCACAGAACACGTCATATAGAGAAGCGTCACTCCACAGAACACGTCATATAGAGAAGCGTCACTCCACAGAACACGTCATATAGAGCAGAGTCACTCCACAGAACACGTCACATAGAGAAGCGTCACTCCACAGAACACGTCACATAGAGAAGCGTAACTCCACAGAACACGTCATATAGAGAAGCGTCACTCCACAGAACACGTCATATAGAGAAGCGTCACTCCACAGAACACGTCATATAGAGAAGCGTCACTCCACAGAACACGTCATATAGAGAAGCGTCACTCCACAGAACACGTCATATAGAGAAGCGTCACTCCACAGAACGCGTCATATAGAGAAGTGTCACTCCACAGAACACGTCATATAGAGAAGCGTCACTCCACAGAACACGTCATATAGAGAAGCGTCACTCCACAGAACACGTCATATAGAGAAGCGTCACTCCACAGAACACGTCATATAGAGCAGAGTCACTCCACAGAACACGTCATATAGAGAAGCGTCACTCCACAGAACACGTCACATAGAGAAGCGTCACTCCACAGAACACGTCACATAGAGAAGCGTCACTCCACAGAACACGTCATATAGAGAAGCGTCACTCCACAGAACACGTCATATAGAGAAGCGTCACTCCACAGAACACGTCATATAGAGAAGCGTCACTCCACAGAACACGTCATATAGAGAAGCGTCACTCCACAGAACACGTCACATAGAGAAGCGTCACTCCACAGAACACGTCATATAGAGAAGCGTCACTCCACAGAACACGTCATATAGAGAAGCGTCACTCCACAGAACACGTCATATAGAGAAGCGTCACTCCACAGAACACGTCATATAGAGAAGCGTCACTCCCCAGAACACGCCATAGAGAGAAGCGTCACTCCACAGAACACGTCACATAGAGAAGCGTCACTCCACAGAACACGTCATATAGAGAAGCGTCACTCCACAGAACACATCACATAGAGAAGCGTCACTTCACAGAACACGTCATATAGAGAAGCGTCACTCCACAGAACAGTCATATAGAGAAGCGTCACTCCACAGAACAGTCATATAGAGAAGCGTCACTCCACAGGACACGTCACATAGAGAAGCGTCACTCCACAGAACATGTCATATAGAGAAGCGTCACTCCACAGAACACGTCATATAGAGAAGCGTCACTCCACAGAACACGCCAGATAGAGGAGCGTCACTCCACAGAACACGTCACTCCACAGAACACGTCATATAGAGAAGTGTCACTGCATAAAACACGTCATATAGAGAAGCGTCACTCCACAGAACACGCCAGATAGAGAAGCGTCACTCCACAGAACACGCCATATAGAGAAGCGTCACTCCACAGAACACGTCACATAGAGGAGCGTCACTCCACAGAACACGTCATATAGAGAAGCGTCACTCCACAGAACACGTCACATAGAGGAGCGTCACTCCACAGAACACGTCATATAGAGAAGCGTCACTCCACAGAACACGTCATATAGAGAAGCGTCACTGCACAGAACACGTCACATAGAGAAGCGTCACTCCACAGAACACGTCATATAGAGAAGCGTCACTCCACAGAACACGTCATATAGAGAAGCGTCACTCCACAGAACACATCATATAGAGAAGCGTCACTCCACAGAACACGTCATATAGAGAAGCGTCACTCCCCAGAACACGCCATAGAGAGAAACGTCACTCCACAGAACACGTCACATAGAGAAGCGTCACTCCACAGAACACGTCATATAGAGAAGCGTCACTCCACAGAACACATCACATAGGGAAGCGTCACTCCACAGAACACGTCATATAGAGAAGCGTCACTCCACAGAACACGTCACATAGAGAAGCGTCACCCCACAGAACACGTCATATAGAGAAGCGTCACTCCACAGAACACGTCATATAGAGAAGCGTCACTCCACAGAACACGTCACATAGAGAAGCGTCACCCCACAGAACACGTCATATAGAGAAGCGTCACTCCACAGAACACGTCATATAGAGAAGCGTCACTCCACAGAACACGCCATATAGAGAAGCGTCACTCCACAGAACACGTCATATAGAGAAGCGTCACTCCACAGAACACGTCATATAGAGAAGCGTCACTCCACAGAACACGTCATATAGAGAAGCGTCACTCCACAGAACACGTCATATAGAGAAGCGTCACTCCACAGAACACGTCACATAGAGAAGCGTCACCCCACAGAACACGTCATATAGAGAAGCGTCACTCCACAGAACACGTCATATAGAGAAGCGTCACTCCACAGAACACGTCATATAGAGAAGCGTCACTCCACAGAACACGTCATATAGAGAAGTGTCACTCCACAGAACACGTCATATAGAGAAGCGTCACTCCACAGAACACGTCATATAGAGAAGCGTCACTCCACAGAACACGTCATATAGAGAAGCGTCACTCCACAGAACACGTCATATAGAGAAGCGTCACTCCACAGAACACGTCACATAGAGAAGCGTCACTCCACAGAACACGTCACATAGAGAAGCGTCACTCCACAGAGCACGTCATATAGAGAAGCGTCACTCCACAGAACACGTCACATAGAGAAGCGTCACTCCACAGAACACGTCACATAGAGAAGCGTCACTCCACAGAACACGTCACATAGAGAAGCGTCACCCCACAGAACACGTCATATAGAGAAGCGTCACTCCACAGAACACGTCACATAGAGAAGCGTCACCCCACAGAACACGTCATATAGAGAAGCGTCACTCCACAGAACACGTCATATAGAGAAGCGTCACTCCACAGAACACGTCACATAGAGAAGCGTCACTCCACAGAACACGTCATATAGAGAAGCGTCACTCCACAGAACACGTCATATAGAGAAGCGTCACTCCACAGAACACGTCATATAGAGAAGCGTCACTCCACAGAACACGTCATATAGAGAAGCGTCACTCCACAGAACACGTCATATAGAGAAGCGTCACTCCCCAGAACACGCCATAGAGAGAAGCGTCACTCCACAGAACACGTCACATAGAGAAGCGTCACTCCACAGAACACGTCATATAGAGAAGCGTCACTCCACAGAACACATCACATAGAGAAGCGTCACTTCACAGAACACGTCATATAGAGAAGCGTCACTCCACAGAACAGTCATATAGAGAAGCGTCACTCCACAGGACACGTCACATAGAGAAGCGTCACTCCACAGAACACGTCATATAGAGAAGCGTCACTCCACAGAACACGTCATATAGAGAAGCGTCACTCCACAGAACACGCCAGATAGAGGAGCGTCACTCCACAGAACACGTCACTCCACAGAACACGTCATATAGAGAAGTGTCACTGCATAAAACACGTCATATAGAGAAGCGTCACTCCACAGAACACGCCAGATAGAGAAGCGTCACTCCACAGAACACGCCATATAGAGAAGCGTCACTCCACAGAACACGTCACATAGAGGAGCGTCACTCCACAGAACACGTCATATAGAGAAGCGTCACTCCACAGAACACGTCACATAGAGGAGCGTCACTCCACAGAACACGTCATATAGAGAAGCGTCACTCCACAGAACACGTCATATAGAGAAGCGTCACTGCACAGAACACGTCACATAGAGAAGCGTCACTCCACAGAACACGTCATATAGAGAAGCGTCACTCCACAGAACACGTCATATAGAGAAGCGTCACTCCACAGAACACATCATATAGAGAAGCGTCACTCCACAGAACACGTCATATAGAGAAGCGTCACTCCCCAGAACACGCCACAGAGAGAAACGTCACTCCACAGAACACGTCACATAGAGAAGCGTCACTCCACAGAACACGTCATATAGAGAAGCGTCACTCCACAGAACACATCACATAGGGAAGCGTCACTCCACAGAACACGTCATATAGAGAAGCGTCACTCCACAGAACACGTCACATAGAGAAGCGTCACCCCACAGAACACGTCATATAGAGAAGCGTCACTCCACAGAACACGTCATATAGAGAAGCGTCACTCCACAGAACACGCCATATAGAGAAGCGTCACTCCACAGAACACGTCATATAGAGAAGCGTCACTCCACAGAACACGTCATATAGAGAAGCGTCACTCCACAGAACACGTCATATAGAGAAGCGTCACTCCACAGAACACGTCATATAGAGAAGCGTCACTCCACAGAACACGTCACATAGAGAAGCGTCACCCCACAGAACACGTCATATAGAGAAGCGTCACTCCACAGAACACGTCATATAGAGAAGCGTCACTCCACAGAACACGTCACATAGAGAAGCGTCACCCCACAGAACACGTCATATAGAGAAGCGTCACTCCACAGAACACGTCATATAGAGAAGCGTCACTCCACAGAACACGTCATATAGAGAAGCGTCACTCCACAGAACACGTCATATAGAGAAGCGTCACTCCACAGAACACGTCATATAGAGAAGCGTCACTCCACAGAACACGTCATATAGAGAAGCGTCACTCCACAGAACACGTCATATAGAGAAGCGTCACTCCACAGAACACGTCATATAGAGAAGCGTCACTCCACAGAACACGTCACATAGAGAAGCGTCACTCCACAGAACACGTCACATAGAGAAGCGTCACTCCACAGAGCACGTCATATAGAGAAGCGTCACTCCACAGAACACGTCACATAGAGAAGCGTCACTCCACAGAACACGTCACATAGAGAAGCGTCACTCCACAGAACACGTCACATAGAGAAGCGTCACCCCACAGAACACGTCATATAGAGAAGCGTCACTCCACAGAACACGTCACATAGAGAAGCGTCACCCCACAGAACACGTCATATAGAGAAGCGTCACTCCACAGAACACGTCATATAGAGAAGCGTCACTCCACAGAACACGTCATATAGAGAAGCGTCACTCCACAGAACACGTCATATAGAGAAGTGTCACTCCACAGAACACGTCATATAGAGAAGCGTCACTCCACAGAACACGTCATATAGAGAAGCGTCACTCCACAGAACACGTCATATAGAGAAGCGTCACTCCACAGAACACGTCATATAGAGAAGCGTCACTCCACAGAACACGTCACATAGAGAAGCGTCACTCCACAGAACACGTCACATAGAGAAGCGTCACTCCACAGAGCACGTCATATAGAGAAGCGTCACTCCACAGAACACGTCACATAGAGAAGCGTCACTCCACAGAACACGTCACATAGAGAAGCGTCACTCCACAGAACACGTCACATAGAGAAGCGTCACTCCACAGAACACGTCACATAGAGAAGCTTTGTTTTTTGGGATATAGAAAAAAACTCCTTGTTTCCGGCGCTTCTGTGTAGCAGGATTTTCGTTCACTCCAGACCCATTTTTTGATAAAAATATTTTTTATTTTCACATAACGTGAAACATAAAAGGATAAAATATATTTGGGCTGCAACGCGTTTCAACGCCGGATCGGCGTCTTCGTCAGGCAGATTAAAAAAAACTTACATTTTATTTCATCAGAATTAGAAATGATATCCAGTGATTGGATCATCTGAACGCCACAGGTTTATTATTATACGATACTCTCAAAATGCGCCGCAGAGCAACATGTTTCACCGCTTACACGGCGTCCTCACTAAAAGTGGGTGGAGCTGGACACGACCCTGCGATATTGCCCTCCGGTCACGCAGCGACACGATATCTCCATATCTCGCATCCCCCGACGCTGAGCCGGTCCGTTATTTGACGATTAGTTGCACATTAAACACGATACCACACGATCCGCTGCCAAAAAAAACACCTTAACGGGCACAATTATTGCTAATGTAATTCGCTCACCAAAATCGTATTTGGCGTTTCATAAAGTGGGAACATGTTTTCTAGTATTTATTAGTAAGTGCTGTAAACCGCGCTCTCGTTTCATTTTAACACACTGAACCGGGCCCGACTTAAACTCCGCTGAAATAAAAGCAACTCCTTCCACTTTTTATTGACTTGACTTTCATTTCCAACTCGAGGCCCATGGCGGGTTAATGCTATAAAGGAGCGCGTTTAAAGTGCTGCCAGGATCGGCCTGTATATTCCCAATCTTGGCTTACAATGCTTTAATGAGCTCTGTCAAATTTGATTGGCAATAAAAGTTACTGCATTAAAACGTTTATTAAAAAAAAAAAAGTCAATTACTTTTTTTTATTATTTTCGTTTTATGTGCGTTTCAATAGGAGGTCGGTCGGTCTGACGGGGCGGTCATTTCCTCTCACTTACAATTGCTGCTTTAACCCAGGAGCCGCATTTAACGCAGATCCGGAGAGGTTTTATCTGCTAGGGCAGCGGACGTCTCGGTGCCAAGTGAAATAGCAATCCCATCAGTCACGGACCGTATAGACGAGCTTATCGAGATTGAGAGAATATATAGTATAAGCAGTGACGTCGTCCATATGTTTCACGTAGGCCTCATGCACATGCTATTGGGTTCTATGGAGCCGTAATATGCCACCTATAGAAGTCTATGGGCCGCACTCTACCCCATATACCCTTCTTTTTTTTTTTGTCTGGGTATTTTTGCTTTCCCATATGTTTCATTGAAGGCTGATGCCCACCATAGACACTTATTGGATATCAACTTCTGGAACCAACACCTATCTCCGAATTGGGGGTTCCCCAACCCGCGTCTTCCGGCTGAGAAGGTACAGAGAGCTGGCCACACAACTGTAAGGGGCCTCCTATTACACGGACCCACGAGGGCCGTGTAGACGAGTGCCAATCAACGAGATAGCTCGTTGATCGGCGCTCGTTGCTCCGGTCACACGGAGCTATGGATGGGGACGAGCGGTCGTTACTCCGATCGCTCGTCCCCATACAGTATTATTTTTTGGCCGTTACTGTAGGCTGTGACAGATGCCTAAGAGTCAGTTCACACGTTGCGTAAATACTGCGGATTTTCCGCAACGGAATTTGCGGAAAATCTCCAGCAAATACAGTAGCCGTAAAGTGGATGAGATAAAAACAAATCTCATCCACGTGCTGCGGAAATAGTGAGCGGGGAAAAAACAGTCAGAAATTGACCGGCGGTGCGGAATTTTAATCCGCAGCATGTCAATTACATTTGCGTAAACGCTGCTTATTTGTTGCGGGTTTCGCCATCGAATTCAATGGGGAGGTGAAACCCGCAACAAATAGCAGTTGTTCCGTTTTTTATGGCGGGTTCGCAGCGATTCCACCGCAAAACCGCAACTCAGGAAAAAGTATATATTTTTATACTTACCCAGAAGTCTGTGTTCCTCCCTCTAGCGCGGCCCCGTGGGATGACATTTCATCCCATGTGACCGCTGCAGCGGCCATTCCGGGTGAAAAACTGCACCACAGTTTTTTTTTTTGTTTTGTTTTTTTAATTTTCCCCATTTCCTAGCACATTATATGGTAAAATAAATGGTGCTACGAAAAACTACAACTCGTCCCGCAAAAATCAAGCCCTCACAGGATCATATCGACGCAAAAATTAATAAGTTACGGCTTGAAATGAAAATGAAATTAAAAAATGGCTGCGGCGGGAAGGGGTTAAAGTTTCATTCACATGTCCCTAAAAAATTCCACCTGGACATTGGGGCATGCTGCAGATTTCAAAATCCGAGGCACGCTCGATCTGATCTGGAAAGGCAGAGTGCGAAGTCTGCCGCAAAATCCACCATTCATTTTTGGGCAAAATCGGCAGCGGAAATTATTCGCTTTATCTGGACCCGGCTAAAACGAAACCTTTGACACCTGTTTTTATCCCAAATCCGTCCCATTGTTGTTTATATGGAGTCCAGGTCACAGGGCAGAGGTCCTCTCTCTAAACTTACAAGTTTTTACTTTTTATGTTTGATAGAATCTATTTAATTCATCTATAAAGAAGCCAAATGGGTCATCGGGGGGGGTTCGTTCTTCTGTCTGCCGGGTGAACATGGGCTCATTATGAAGTGACATTACAAAGCTCTGGAAATCAAGCCCTCAAATTTTGTAATAATTGTGACCGAAACGCGTTTCATGCGCTGGAGGAGACTTCGGGTTAATGATGGTTGGCAGAATCTGTTCTAACTTCTGGATCAATATTTCCAAATACCGGTTCCAGATTTCCACAGCGGAGCGAAGTTTTCCACAATTTAGATTCCTGGCTTTTATTTCTTTTGGAGATCTCATGCAAAACCCGTGTGATAACAGAAAGCAGTCCGTGTATCGGCACGCCGCCTACGAGATCGGAAAACGTCACCGCCATGTCATGCGCCTACAATACGACATTCCAGATCAGTGGACCGCCACTGAATAGAATTTTGTACAATGTGAACGACGAGAGTAAGGCTACATTCAGACCAGCGTGTCCGATTTGCGCACGTAAAAAAAATGCAGCGTTTTTCCTACATTTCTTGTTTGTTGCGTATCGGCATCGGTGTGCTTCGCGTGTGCCGTGCATTTATTACATTCCTTCAAGCGCTTCATTTTTATTTCCCGTTTTATTTCTCTGCTTTTCTATGTATTTGATGTGTGAAACACGGACCGCGCGCGGATGTCGTCCGTGTGCTGTCAGGGGTTTTCACGCACCCATAGACTTCAACGAACACACGCTGCGTGAAAAACAACGCATGTGTGAATAGCCCCATTGAATTGCATGGGTCCGTGGGCTGTGAGTGATTACAACACACACACACAAACACACACACACACACACAAGGAATATGCTCATCTGAATGAGCCCTAAGGCCGAATTCAGATGACCGCAGTATGTGTCCGTGTGACGGCCGGTAAAACAACAGTCATCACATGGACGCATGTATTACAATGAGGCCGTTCACGCGTGTGAAGGGTTCTACCTCAAGGTGTGTTTTTTTTTTGCACTGCTTCTTAAAAAATAAAAAAATAGTTCATGGGGATGCAAAACCCGCAATAAATAGCCAAGTGTTGCGATTGTTGCACCTGAATCGCAAGTTCAGAAAAAAAAAAAAAAGCTTATGCTTACCCAGAATTCTCTGCTCCTGCTTCCAGCACGGCCTCAAGGGATGAAGTTTCATCCAATGTGACCGATGCAGCCAATCACAGGACGCAGCGTCATCCAGGGAGGCCTAGGAGAGACGCATCACCATGACAACGGCCGGGGTAAATGCCGCAACAAATAGCAGATGTTGCGATTTTTGTTGCGGGAAAAGCTGCGATTCCTCCGCAAAAATCACAACTCGGGAAAAAAAAAAGATTATACTTACCCATAACTCCTGCGTCCAGCCCGGCCTCGAGGGATGATGTTTCATCCCATGTGACTGCTACGGCCAATCACAGGCTGCAGCGGTCTCATGGGATGAAACGTCTTCCCAGGAGGCCGGGCTGCAGGACGGCATCGAGGGCCGCCAACGCTTACCGGCCAGACAAGGACGCACTATTGGCATACTCTGGGCCCATTATAGACTATATAACGGAGGATATGTCTGCCAACATACAGCCCCAAACCTGGTGTGAACAAAGCCCAATCTACAATGACAGATTGATAAATGAGCGCCTTGTATTGTTACAGTAACTTCCGCAAACGGATATTTCCTTATGACAAGCCCTGTATAGGAGATCGCCATAATTATTTTTAATTATTTTGTATTTATTTTTGAATATTTCGTGTCGTATTTGCTGTATTTTCTTATATAACTGCATTGAACATCAGATTTTACTTGTTTAAAAAACTTTCTTAGGAGAAACTCAACACATGGTTGACGCCTGTGGCAGTAAAGGATTAATTTAAAATAATGACTACTCCTGAAACACTATGCCCGCAAGGCAGGAATGGATTGGCTCGCTGCAGTTCATAATTGAAGTAGCCCCTTTTGGCTGCTGTGAACTTTCTTTGTAAAGGGGCACTTGTACTTGGGCATTGTAGCTAGGCCTGGTCTCAAGAGCTTACTATGATTAAAGCCTCCGGTGGACGGTCTGCAGGATGATGAAGTTTGTTGTATCTGATCATTCAGGCCAGGTCTGGGGTCCGAGCACCAGTCAGGTCCCTATTCACCACCAGTCCTCGTCATTATTTCCTAGTAGTTTATGCCTCCATATCACTACCTTGCAGGTTTTATCATGCAATACGCATGCAATTCTTTTAATCTAGCATTCGGTTGAATGTGGTGTACGTGCTGAACGAAATAGTGTTTGTTTGTTTTTTGTGCATTTTGATTAGACAATAAAAATATTCTATATTTATAAAATCCTGCTCATTTCCATCACACTGATGTAATATAGTGACATTCCTACTTCTATAGGGCCTGATCTTGTGATATTTTCATAAAGGATACCTGCAACCAACACTAGGGGGAGCTCACTGCACACATGTATAAACCTCCATTTAGTTCAATACTAGCAGTATCCATCCATATGCAGTGAGCTCCCCCTAGTGGTGGCTGCAGGCAGAAATAATTATATAATTGATCAAATCAGGACAACTGAGCTCCCCTAGACATTCATCAGTCTTATTTAGGACCTAACACGCAGAATGGTGGACATTTTAATAAAGGGCGTAGTACAGAGTTCTGTGGGTCCCATTCTGTCATTTCTGTATTTATCCCTGATCTAGTATATGCCAAATTAATGAAATGTAGCTCATTTTTATATTTTATACAGATTTTGTATATTTTACGTAGTGCAATGAAATACTGATCTGTGATGGGATTAATTTGTATTCTACAGTGTCAGCAGTGACTCCACTATAGATACCTGTGATAGATTATCTTTATGGACAATTCATGGGAATATATTACGACTG
This sequence comes from Rhinoderma darwinii, assembly GCF_050947455.1. Classification (NCBI taxonomy): domain Eukaryota; kingdom Metazoa; phylum Chordata; class Amphibia; order Anura; family Rhinodermatidae; genus Rhinoderma; species Rhinoderma darwinii. The sequence continues at coordinate 5,550,902 of NC_134696.1, forward strand.
TATGCGTCAGTCTGCGGATAACCATGTCTGTCAGACTTTTTGGCTAATATGTACTACACTCATCCACCCAAGCAACCAGATCCGCTCTTCTTACTCATGTGCTGGATGAGATCTGTTTCTGACTCATCCCTTGGAACAACTAAATCTTTTTCTCCAGAACAACCAAAACATTTTTTTTCTCACTCATTGGACAAAACAACGAAATAATATTTTTTTCCAGCTTTAAAAAACAAATTGAACAAAACCACTGTTTGCCCAACATGTAGATATATCGGTCTATGTATGTAGATGTAGCGGTCTATGTATGTAGATGTAGCGGTCTATGTATGTAGATGTAGCGGTCTATGTATGTAGATGTAGCGGTCTATGTATGTAGATGTAGCGGTCTATGTATGTAGATGTAGCGGTCTATGTATGTAGATGTAGCGGTCTATGTATGTAGATGTATCGGTCTATGTATGTAGATGTAGCGGTCTATGTATGTAGATGTAGCGGTCTATGTATGTAGATGTAGCGGTCTAGGTATGTAGATGTAGCGGTCTATGTATGTAGATGTAGCCGTCTAGGCATGTAGATGTAGCGGTCTATGTATGTAGATGTAGCGGTCTATGTATGTAGATGTAGCGGTCTATGTATGTAGATGTAGCGGTCTATGTATGTAGATGTAGCGGTCTATGTATGTAGATGTAGCGGTCTATGTATGTAGATGTATCGGTCTATGTATGTAGATGTAGCGGTCTAGGCATGTAGATGTAGCGGTCTATGTATGTAGATGTAGCGGTCTATGTATGTAGATGTAGCGGTCTAGGCATGTAGATGTAGCGGTCTATGTATGTAGATGTAGCGGTCTAGGCATGTAGATGTAGCGGTCTAGGCATGTAGATGTAGCGGTCTATGTAAGTAGATATATTGGTCTATGTATGTAGATGTAGCGGTCTAGGCATGTAGATGTAGCGGTCTATGTATGTAGATGTAGCGGTCTATGTATGTAGATGTAGCGGTCTATGTTTGTAGATGTAGCGGTCTATGTATGTAGATGTAGCGGTCTATGCATGTAGATGTAGCGGTCTATGCATGTAGATGTAGCGGTCTATGTATGTAGATGTAGCGGTCTATGTATGTAGATGTAGCGGTCTATGTATGTAGATGTAGCGGTCTATGCATGTAGATGTAGCGGTCTATGTATGTAGATGTAGCGGTCTATGTATGTAGATGTAGCGGTCTATGTATGTAGATGTAGCGGTCTATGTATGTAGATGTAGCGGTCTATGTATGTAGATGTAGCGGTCTATGTATGTAGATGTAGCGGTCTATGTATGTAGATGTAGCGGTCTATGTATGTAGATGTAGCGGTCTAGGCATGTAGATGTAGCGGTCTATGTATGTAGATGTAGCGGTCTATGTATGTAGATGTAGCGGTCTAGGCATGTAGATGTAGCGGTCTATGTATGTAGATGTAGCGGTCTAGGCATGTAGATGTAGCGGTCTAGGCATGTAGATGTAGCGGTCTATGTAAGTAGATATATTGGTCTATGTATGTAGATGTAGCGGTCTAGGCATGTAGATGTAGAGGTCTATGTATGTAGATGTAGCGGTCTATGTATGTAGATGTAGCGGTCTATGTATGTAGATGTAGCGGTCTATGTTTGTAGATGTAGCGGTCTATGTATGTAGATGTAGCGGTCTATGCATGTAGATGTAGCGGTCTATGCATGTAGATGTAGCGGTCTATGCATGTAGATGTAGCGGTCTATGTATGTAGATGTAGCGGTCTATGTATGTAGATGTAGCGGTCTATGCATGTAGATGTAGCGGTCTATGCATGTAGATGTAGCGGTCTATGTATGTAGATGTAGCGGTCTATGTATGTAGATGTAGCGGTCTATGTATGTAGATGTAGCGGTCTATGCATGTAGATATATCGGTCTATGTATGTAGATGTAGCGGTCTATGTATGTAGATATATCGGTCTATGTATGTAGATGTAGCGGTCTATGTATGTAGATGTAGCGGTCTATGTATGTAGATGTAGCGGTCTATGTATGTAGATGTAGCCGTCTAGGCATGTAGATGTAGCCGTCTAGGCATGTAGATGTAGCCGTCTAGGCATGTAGATGTAGCCGTCTAGGCATGTAGATGTAGCCGTCTAGGCATGTAGATGTAGCCGTCTAGGCATGTAGATGTAGCCGTCTAGGCATGTAGATGTAGCCGTCTAGGCATGTAGATGTAGCCGTCTAGGCATGTAGATGTAGCCGTCTAGGCATGTAGATGTAGCGGTCTATGCATGTAGATGTAGCCGTCTAGGCATGTAGATGTAGCGGTCTATGCATGTAGATGTAGCGGTCTAGGCATGTAGATGTAGCGGTCTAGGCATGTAGATGTAGCCGTCTAGACATGTAGATGTAGCGGTCTATGCATGTAGATGTAGCGGTCTATGCATGTAGATGTAGCCGTCTATGTATGTAGATGTAGCCATCTAGGCATGTAGATGTAGCGGTCTAGGCATGTGGATGTAGCGGTCTAGGCATGTGGATGTAGCGGTCTATGCATGTAGATGTAGCGGTCTAGGCATGTAGATGTAGCGGTCTAGGCATGTAGATGTAGCCGTCTAGGCATGTAGATGTAGCCGTCTATGCATGTAGATGTAGCCGTCTATGCATGTAGATGAAGCGGTCTATGCATGTAGATGTAGCGGTCTATGCATGTAGATGTAGCCGTCTATGCATGTAGATGTAGCCGTCTATGCATGTAGATGTAGCCGTCTATGTATGTAGATGTAGCCGTCTAGGCATGTAGATGTAGCCGTCTAGGCATGTAGATGTAGCCGTCTAGGCATGTAGATGTAGCCGTCTAGGCATGTAGATGTAGCCGTCTAGGCATGTAGATGTAGCCGTCTAGGCATGTAGATGTAGCCGTCTAGGCATGTAGATGTAGCCGTCTAGGCATGTAGATGTAGCCGTCTAGGCATGTAGATGTAGCCGTCTAGGCATGTAGATGTAGCCGTCTAGGCATGTAGATGTAGCCGTCTAGGCATGTAGATGTAGCCGTCTAGGCATGTAGATGTAGCCGTCTAGGCATGTAGATGTAGCGGTCTAGGCATGTAGATGTAGCGGTCTAGGCATGTAGATGTAGCCGTCTATGTATGTAGATGTAGCCGTCTAGGCATGTAGATGTAGCGGTCTAGGCATGTAGATGTAGCGGTCTAGGCATGTAGATGTAGCGGTCTAGGCATGTAGATGTAGCGGTCTAGGCATGTAGATGTAGCGGTCTAGGCATGTAGATGTAGCGGTCTAGGCATGTAGATGTAGCGGTCTAGGCATGTAGATGTAGCGGTCTAGGCATGTAGATGTAGCGGTCTATGCATGTAGATGTAGCGGTCTAGGCATGTAGATGTAGCGGTCTAGGCATGTAGATGTAGCGGTCTAGGCATGTAGATGTAGCGGTCTAGGCATGTAGATGTAGCCGTCTAGGCATGTAGATGTAGCCGTCTAGGCATGTAGATGTAGCCGTCTAGGCATGTAGATGTAGCCGTCTAGGCATGTAGATGTAGCCGTCTAGGCATGTAGATGTAGCCGTCTAGGCATGTAGATGTAGCCGTCTAGGCATGTAGATGTAGCCGTCTAGGCATGTAGATGTAGCCGTCTAGGCATGTAGATGTAGCCGTCTAGGCATGTAGATGTAGCCGTCTAGGCATGTAGATGTAGCCGTCTAGGCATGTAGATGTAGCCGTCTAGGCATGTAGATGTAGCGGTCTAGGCATGTAGATGTAGCCGTCTATGCATGTAGATGTAGCCGTCTAGGCATGTAGATGTAGCCGTCTAGGCATGTAGATGTAGCCGTCTAGGCATGTAGATGTAGCCGTCTAGGCATGTAGATGTAGCGGTCTAGGCATGTAGATGTAGCGGTCTAGGCATGTAGATGTAGCGGTCTAGGCATGTAGATGTAGCGGTCTAGGCATGTAGATGTAGCGGTCTAGGCATGTAGATGTAGCGGTCTAGGCATGTAGATGTAGCGGTCTAGGCATGTAGATGTAGCGGTCTATGCATGTAGATGTCTAGGCATGTAGATGTAGCCGTCTAGGCATGTAGATGTAGCCGTCTAGGCATGTAGATGTAGCCGTCTAGGCATGTAGATGTAGCCGTCTAGGCATGTAGATGTAGCCGTCTAGGCATGTAGATGTAGCCGTCTAGGCATGTAGATGTAGCCGTCTAGGCATGTAGATGTAGCCGTCTAGGCATGTAGATGTAGCCGTCTAGGCATGTAGATGTAGCCGTCTAGGCATGTAGATGTAGCCGTCTAGGCATGTAGATGTAGCCGTCTAGGCATGTAGATGTAGCCGTCTAGGCATGTAGATGTAGCCGTCTAGGCATGTAGATGTAGCGGTCTAGGCATGTAGATGTAGCGGTCTATGTATGTAGATGTAGCCGTCTAGGCATGTAGATGTAGCGGTCTAGGCATGTAGATGTAGCGGTCTAGGCATGTAGATGTAGCGGTCTAGGCATGTAGATGTAGCGGTCTAGGCATGTAGATGTAGCGGTCTAGGCATGTAGATGTAGCGGTCTATGTATGTAGATGTAGCCGTCTAGGCATGTAGATGTAGCCGTCTAGGCATGTAGATGTAGCCGTCTAGGCATGTAGATGTAGCCGTCTAGGCATGTAGATGTAGCCGTCTAGGCATGTAGATGTAGCCGTCTAGGCATGTAGATGTAGCCGTCTAGGCATGTAGATGTAGCGGTCTAGGCATGTAGATGTAGCGGTCTAGGCATGTAGATGTAGCGGTCTAGATATGTAGATGTAGCGGTCTAGATATGTAGATGTAGTTGTCTATGCTTTGAAAACTTCAAAAATTATTATTATTGTTATTGTAGCGGAAGCTCTTAGAGTAGGGCGTACGTACCATAGAGTCTGATAATGCGGCTGCTCTGGGGGCCCAGCCATGTTTAATCTTATTCTCTTTTCTATTGGATGTTGAGAACCAGTCCCGGACTCACCTGGGTATAGGGGGAAACAAACACCAGGCCCTTCGTTCCTGGGTGGGCCTTTAGTCCGGCACCATAATGGGGGCCCTGTTTGATCTGTACCAGTGGCCCCTCTTTTCCATATACGCACCTGCCCCTAGGTCATCTACATTTTTATTTGCGTACATTAGTAATGTATTTGTTCATGAAAGTTTATTCCGTGAAACTTGTGTGTTTTGTAGCTTTTGTGTCATCGTCTGTGCATTCTCGGTATATACGGATGAAATTCACAATTTAATAGCAGAGACCTGGAGTGTCCTCATCTTCCTTTCATCTCCCCTAAACCTCGGAAAATGTCCCTGTGCTAAAATTGTATTTTGCCATGGGTTATAAAAGGGATTTGTGTGTCTTGCTGGAAATCTATCATGCTGTACAAGGGGATTAGCTGAGGGAATTTGCTCCATCATTTCCTCAAGAGTAAATTCTACAGGGCTTGTCTCATCCGTCCCGAGCAGACCGCAGACTCATAAATAACGCAGCTTTGTCACTAATCACAATTCTCATAGCATGTAAAGCTAATTGATCTCCGCCAGTTAAGCGCTTTATTTTTTTTTTCTTTGCTCAGCTATGAAATTATGTTATTGGGTTGGGGTGAAATGATCCTGTAAAGATAATGACCCAGACTTTAAGTTACTGTACATGGCGTTCTCCGTACAGTGCAATTCTAAGGCCTTGTTCACACGGCGCTAAAAAAAAACTGTGTTGAAACGGGTAAAAAGCGCTGTTTAAAATACAGGCGTTTTCAGCACCTTTTTTTGGCTAGTAATTAGGCCCTGTTCACATTGTTTTTTGGCGCTGTTTTTGACCCAGAAACTGCGCCGGAGACCATGCAAAAAACGGCCAAAAATGCCTCTCATTAATTTCAATGGAAGGCGGAGGCGTTTTTTTTCACGGTAAAAATAAAGAAGCGGGATGCTCTTTCTTGCCGCGGTAACGTCTCTGACTTCCTATTGACATCAATGGAAGGCAGAGAAAGCGGTTTTCACTGAGTTTTTTGCCCGCGCCACTCAATGGCTGCAGCTGAAAAACGCAGTAAAGAGAATGCAGGCAGGTCAAAGTCTGCCTCAAAATTCCTGAAGTAATTTTGAGGCAGATTTTTCTGCCTGCAAAAAACTGTGTGAACAGGGCTTTAGGACTTCCATTGACTATGGGAATTAGGCACATTTTCGGCACCAAAGACTTGACCTGACGTTTCTTCTTTTACACGACACGCTTTTTAAACGTCTCCATATGCACTACAATGCACTTTCCCATTGATGTCAATGGGAAGCCTAGAGCATGCGTTTTTGACGCGTTTTTTTGGGCATGTAAAACTCGTCTAATACACGTCATGTGAACAAGCCCTAATACTTCTATTATCACTCCTGCACGTGACCTGAGCATTCATCAATAACCTGGTTATGGGGTCCGGGCACTGACACTACGCCAACACCCTCTCTTTCATACTTGGTTCCCATACTTCCTTGTGTAGTGCCCAGGTTGAAGCTATTTATTAATGATCATCGGGCAGATGGCCAGAGCGAGGTAAAAGTCGTGATCATGTGTAGTAGTAGTGAGGACAGGAGATAATCAGTCATGTCGGTAACCAGGTAAAGCTCAAGGCAGATGGAGTTAAAGGAGTTTAAATCTTGGACAATACCTTGTAAAGAACGCAAAGCCAAGAACAGGTGGGATGTTCAGCAGGTTGTCAGAAGTAAAATAACCCCTTAATATTAGCAGTATTTATGTTAATTTTATAGCGCCAACATATTCCGCAGCGCTGTTGTAATGACGGGGGTAGGGAAACGGACAAGTGAGCCCTAATCTACCCGCCACTCTGTCCCCGCCTACCTGCAACAACCCGCCCTAGGCGACGGGGTACAACCGGGCGGCGGTCCCTACGCTCAGTAAGTGCACGAGACAAACAGACAAGGGAACACAAAGCAAAGGGAAAGGGGCAGTTGCCCACGGCAACACCGTGAGCAACAAGAGTGGTGAACGAGCCGAGTCAAACCAGGAGTGCACGAGGTACCAAACGCAGAGCAGGGGAGTAGTCAGTAAGCCCGGGTCAGTATGGAGCAGGATCAAATAGATAGAAGCTGTAGCTGGGCCAGGAAACCACACGAGAAGAATCACAAGCAAAGGAGGAACAGGAAAGGCAGGTATAAATAGACAGAGGGCGGGAGCTAGCTCCATCTGGCCAGGCTGCGATAGGCTCTCCCACTCCTAAGCCTGCCATCCTGAGTGGTGGAAGGTGGAGTCAGTCTCAGAGACATAGACTCAGGTGCAGACTGATTACCTATGGGAGTATCCACAGAAGTTGTGCCTGGCAGATCCTTTACAGCTGTACAGAAGTTAATCCCCTAACTGTATGGGAGGATACCAGAGTACCCAGAGGAAACTCACGCAAACACGTGGAGAACATACAAACTCTGAGCAGATGTCTTCATTGGTTGGATTTGAACCCAGGACCCCAGCGCTGCAAGGCTGAGCCACTGTGCTGACCGTAGCAGGAAATAATTGTAAATCAGAAGTGGAGTATATTTCATCAAACAAAACACTTTTGAGAATAAAGCAAATGAGGTCATGTAGCTGGTACAAAGATGGTATGGCAGGACACTGTTTTAGGGAGCACTATACTGTGGGTTTTACAGTAAATGAGGATGGAATTGTTCAAGGACTCGAGAAGGATGGAGAAGGTCATGGACTTGTATATTTCGAGAGTTTGGCAAGGGTCAATAGCTAATGGGTATAATAAAATGAATGTTGTAGTTGAGGCAGAAAAGTCATAAGTGCATAGGTTGGGAGCTCAGTACTGGAAGTTGTAGCAGAGGATGGACTCTAGGATTGTGAAGATCAGTACTGGGTGTAGGACAGGCTCGATCACTCATGGGTTGTGAAGATCAGTACTGGATGTAGGACAGGCTCGATCACTCATGGGTTGTGAAGATCAGAACTGGGTGTAGGACAGCCTTGATCACTCATGGATTGTGAAGATCAGTACTGGATGTAGGACAGCCTTGATCACTCATGGATTGTGAAGATCAGTACTGGATGTAGGACAGGCTCGATCACTCTTGGATTGTGAAGATCAGTACTGGATGTAGGACAGGCTCGATTACTCATGGGTTGTGAAGATCCGTACTGGATGTAGGACAGGCTCAATCACTCATGGGTTGTGAAGATCAGTACTGTATGTAGGACAGGCCCGATCACTCATGGGTTGTAAAGATCGGTACTGGATGTAGGACAGGCTCGATCACTCATGGTTTGGGTTTTCCAGTGCTGGATATTGTACGAGGTCAATGACTCGTGAATTTGGGGAGGTCAATATTGGATGGGGAGAAGGGGGGGGGTGGAATAGCATGTGTTTCAATGAACAAAGAATAAAATAATAAACTTTATTAAATTGACATACACACAAATATTGTGAGCTCAATACTTGTTGTAGCAGAGAGGATGGACATGCTCAACGACATATGGATTTGAGGACCTCAGTAATGGTCTGAAGCTCATGCGGATAAAGGACACATGGAGCTCAGTAGAGGTAGTCAAGCCTGAGGAGGGTTCAGGTGTCATGACTTCAGGAGAACAGTTCTAAAGTTTTAGCTAATGTAGTACAATGTCTCATGGATTAAAGGGCTCTACACTAAATGCTGGAACGTAGACTGGGGAGGGTTGGACTCTTGGACAAAGGAGTTCCGTGCTGGATGTTGTAGCTGCGACTGTGGTGAGGGGATTTAGAAATACAGGCAGCTGACTGCAGCTGTCTCCGAGAAAGCATGGGGTGGGTGAGGAAGTTAGGAATGCAAAGGGGATTAAAAAATGAGCTGATAGCAGCTGGGGCTCCCAAATCTCTGATGAGAGGGTTATCCTTGCTAATTACTTAACCATTTAGCTGCCCTGTTTCGAAACAATAACATCCTATAAACTGTATCTCCACTTTTTGACAATGTCCAGAAAAATTGCGCTTCACACCTCGTTTTTGTTGTGGGTTTTTTTTTGTGTTGATTATTGAACTCCCATTGAGAGACATGTAAGCTTATCTACCAAAGCAAACAAAAATGCATGATAAAAAGGCATCAAAAACACACAGTGTGAATCCAGCCTAAAAGAGTTGTAGATGAGTGGCAGCATTCTGCAAGAACGAAGGCAGAAGTACATGTCCTATCTGGAAGCAGCCATAGGCAAACCCTGACATTGTCCTGAGGGAGGTAGGCATTGGCTAGGGGTCAGCGGATCAGTGGGCAGGGTGGCAGCAGAGGTGGCGTGCATGCTGTAGTATTCTGCTACACGTTACACATCATATGAACACAGTGTATTGGTAATGATCCTTCTACGTTGGGCTGCATTTTTCTGCAGATTGGACATGAACAGATTTTAGCAGCTTTCATGCAGTTTGAGTTTAAATAAAAGGGAAAATACCACTTAGGCCACTTTTATATGAGCCGAAACCAGGAGTGGAGAATAAATAAGAAAAAGTATAATGGAAAGATTAGACTACAAATACTGCCCAGGATACGCCCATGTGATGGCGTCCTCCTCCTGAGGAGTGCGCGCGGTTATCTATATTCATCCTGTATCTGCTATTAATAGTCACCGAGTGACATCAATATTACAGGTGTGACCAGCATTAAATGATGACGATAAAATACCTGTCACGATCTGCCCCTCCCCCTCCAACGATGAATCCAGGACATTGGTATTGGCTTTGCCGCCACATACATAGTGCGATCCTTCTAAATCATCAGTCAAAAGTAACATTTGCAAAAGCAAATCTCTTCATTCCAATAAATTGTTCTTTTAAATTCTCGAGAGGAACAAAAATTCCATTCTGATGTGTGTGAATCACGGTATGTACGCCGCGGGAAGAATTTATTTGCATTTTTATTCTTTAAATGGTTTTCTTAAAACAAAAAAAACACAAGCAACATGGGGCAGTACATGTAGTTGCTCTGGGGCCCATTTGAAGACAGGGGCCAAGCTCAGGATAATCCTATCCCCGTCTGATGGGCTGTGTGAAGAAAATGGAGTCATGGCCATAGGATCATGCCCCCAATCTGCCCCTGTCCCGGGATGATAGGGTGTTGTGGCATGAACCAGCACATGGAAGGGGAGCCCAAAATTGAAGAAACTTTGCAATTAGTCTTGATTTAAAATCCATCGTTTCGGGTCTACAGCTCCTGCGCAGAACTGTGTCTCCATGGTTACAGACTACAAACCCTGCGTAGTCTGGTCCAGCAGTCATACTCCCTTTCATCTGCCCCATAGGTCTTCCTTTTCTTCCAAATGTTTGTGGCTGTATCCAGGGCATGCTGGGAGTTGTAGTTTTGCAACAACTGGAGAGTCACAAGTTGGAGACCCCTGATTCCGATGATAGTTGAAGTCTTTCCAAATCTTACCAATTGTTTACAACAACAAAAAATCCCACCAGATCTAATCACGGTCTCTTTTGAGCCTGATGAAGGGGCGTCCGTAGCGCTGAAACTGTTTTTTTGTGAAATTTTAATAAAGTAAAATGTCCGCTATTCCATTGACTTGGAGTGATTTGGGATGTTCTCGTGATCACTTCATCTCCTCCAATCTTACCAATTAGAATTATGTCTTAATGGGGCTGAATGAGAGGTTTTTTTTAAACAGCGACAGGGTCTCAAAAGCCAAATTATTAACCACTTAAATATTGCTGAAAAGCGTCCGTATAAGAAGCCGCTTCATTCTCAGGATTTGTGTGTTCCGATTTACTAGAGTATAAAAGAGAAGCCTGCTCTATAAATACAACTTGCTAATGAGCTTATAAATAATCAATTAGTGCTACTCTGTTTACCACCTCACTTCTACCGCACTTCAGCAATAAAGCAGAATCTCTCGGACTCCCTCGTCCCCGGCATCTTCTGCGCTGGTGTATTAGGGCCCTCTCCCATCACGTCTGAGCGTCCTGTTGAAACGATCGCTTGTGAATTTTTTTTTTCCTTTTCAAACAAATCCGTTAACAGATCTATGGGTTTTCAAAGAGGCTTCCGTCATAGTTTAAAGGGTCCGTTTCTCTTCGTTTTACAGGTTTCAGTCAGGATCCGTTTTTTTTTTCAACAGAACAAAACAGAGACTGTCTTAGACTGTGTTCACACCTGCTTTGGAGCTTTCCGTTGTTCTGCTCTGTCAGAGAAGCAAAACAAGGGAAAACCAGAAATGCCGGTTCCGTTGCACCACGGACACCACCGGTGGCTTACGGAACCCATTGACTTAAAGGGGGTTGTCCACTACTGGACAACTGATGACCTAACCACCGGATAGGTCATTAGTACATGATTTGTGGGGGTCCGACACCCGGACCACGCACAGTTATGCCGTTCCGGCTGCCTCCGAGCGCCTAATGTACATGCCGAAGGCAGTTGGCTCCGGGAACTGAATAGTGGCCGAGCTCCAGTACTTCAAGTGAATAGCAGTTCGGCAGCACGGCCGTTATGCTATGTATGGAGCCAACTGCTTCCGGCTCCGTATATCACATAATGGGCCATGACATCTGGTTCCCGGAGACAGCCGGAGCGGCTTAACAATGCGGGTCCGGGTGGACAACCACTTTAATGGGTTCCGTCGGGGTGTCCGTGGCTTTACATGAAATAATAGGGCAGCATTCTGCGCTATTGCTTGCACAATCTCAGCCGGATCTCCTACAGAGGCCCCTAATGGAGCCTCCATCACAGATGTGAACGGCCTTATTTTCTGTCCTATTGAACAACTGGATCCTAATGGATCCGTTTTTCTGTCTGTTGGAACAGGACACTACAGGATAAAGCATACGATTTGACATCAGTTTTTTTTTTTCTTGCTAAAAAAAAGTTATTTTTACGGGATGCTAAAAGGTGATGTAAACCCAGCCATAGGCCTTATGCACCTGAACGTGTATTTGCGTCAGCAATTCATCCAAAAAAGTGGATGAATTGCGGACCCATTCATTTCTATGAGCCCATACACACAACAGTGGCTTACACGGACCGTGTGGGGGCCGCAATTGTGGCCCGCAAAAACTCCGGACAAGTCATTTTATGGTCCGTAATTGAGGTCCGGCACCATTGAAATGAATGCACATCTTTTGATTATGGACGGCCCGCGGATGACACTCCGTCCGTGCCCATAATCACAGGCCGCGCACACGGCTACGGCTGCGTGCATGAGGCCTTAGTCTGCAGGTAAGCACCAAGGCACACGGAATAGCTGTACGTGATACATGGAGTAACTATGATCCCATATTATGTATTCGCAGTATGTGCCGCCTTATAACGCCTCCAAATTTATATTCTCTCCTCAAAGAATTCGTGGTCCCAATCAGAGGCGTAACTTGTAGCTCCTGGGCCCGAGTGTAAAATCTGTAACAGAGCCCCTAATCTACCAAGTGTCCTTTATAATGTTGGGGTCTTATGTGGCAGAAGGGCCTTTGGGCCCCCGCCGTCACTAGGGCCCTGACACAACTGCTACCTCTGCACCCCTTATAGTTTGGCCCCTGGTCCCATTTCATGTCATTTTGTATGGAGCCGCACATGAGTAGGAGAGAAGAACATATTTATTAGCAGTTTTCGTTTTTAGAATATCGTCAGTCATTTCAACAAGGCGTCAAAACGGTAATATCTATGCTAAGCAGTTATCAGTCCGCATAGTGCTGGCGGACTCCAGGTTCATTTTTGAATGCAGCTCAGGATGTGAATAGAGAAGAGGTCATGATAGAAGTCAACCAAGGATAAGTAAGGCCAGATTCTCATCCCGTTTTGTCAGACTTCTCATATGGATTTGCAGAAAATGTATTTCCCCTTTAACTTTAATTCTAGTCCTATCGGGTTTTTTGCCATGACTTGCGATATCGGCACGTTGTGTGAATACATCCGAAGTGTCCCACTTAAAGAATCAATCCAAAATGAACATCTGTTTCTGAGGAGCTAGTGCAAAACTGACAACCAATATGGCGCTGGTTCCGGTTGTAATGTTTGCAAAAATTGCCCCACAGTTATAAGAAGGGTGGAAAGAATTACAAATAAATATTTTGGACAGGTTACCTGACAAACGTAAGTGTTGATATTTCACAGAGAGAGACTGCCACCTGTAGGGGAAACCCGGTCAGGACAAGGAGAATGACTTAAGGGGGTAACGATCGGAACGTGACATAAGAGGGATTTTCACTTTTTTTTTTTCTTCTTGTAAATTCTTATTTTGGTTTTCACAGTCAGTAATTGTTAGGATGGGGATGGATGAGGCGAGGGGGCACAGAAAGGAAGGGAAGAGAGGCGAAGGTGAAACATTACATTCAAACAAATGTATCAAAAAACATAAACTTTAGCCTCTGCTGCGGTTACAGTTTTGATCGTATAATATATGATATTACAAAGGTTGAATCAAGTTCGTCTAAGGGCCGTTGTTGCGTGAGAGAATCCGAAAAAGAAGTGCTTTAATGGATATGGATTTTCACTTTTTAAACTTATTTGAAATTTATCGCAATGTAAAAGCCGGAAAGAACCTCAGAAGTCAATCTGGGATTTTTCTCAATATGAATTTCCGTGTGATCAGGCGTTAGTCATAATCACCGGTGACGATTATCACTGCCGTTATAACTGAAAGTAATCTGAAATGTTTCATTTGTTGAGGTGGTCAGTATGGCAGTGATTGGCCTCCCATTCCCCGATAGCAATCAGTCTTCGCATAAGGCCACACGAAGCGGCCATGACGCGCTCACCAACCACGCCGGCACCATGTTCGGCGCGACTGTCAAACCCCCTGTTAATGGCCGCGTGTTATTGCGGATAAAATGGCCCTTTACCTGCAAAATCGTGCGGCCATAAAGGGTGTATTAATTAATGGCCACATGATTTTGCAGATAAAGGGACGTTTTACCGGCATTAACGCGTGTCTATTAAAAGGGTGTTTAACAGCCGCGCCAAACATGGTGCCGGCGCGGTTGTTGGCTGTGTTGCGACCGTGTCACGGCCGCTCTGTGTGGCTTTACCCTTATAAAGAAATAAGTTACATCTCATTGAAAAATCACAGCTCTGTTCAGGCGGATACAATTATTATATTGGGAACACATGTCGGACTGTTAAAAAGTAACGACACATTCATCAAACTTTTGATATGTCATAGAGACGCATCAAAAGATTGGATCAGTGAGGGTCCTGGTGCCTGAACTTCCACCGTTGCTGTAATAAAGGTGCAGAAGCGATCAGCTGAGCGACTGTGATCAGCGCTCCCGGTCAGGCTGTCATAGAAGGTCTACGTAACCAGTCGCCAGCCTGACGGGGAGCGCTGATCACAGCTAAAGGTGCAAATCGCGCAGCTAATCGCTTCTGCACCTTTATTTCAGCGACGGTGGGGATCTCAGCACCCTGACCCACGCCAATCCAAACTTTTGATAGGTCTCTATGAAATGTCCAAAGTTTGATGAAAGTTTTTCTTTAAAGAAAATGTGTTATCAGAAAAATACCTCGTTTTTGAATACCATTTTCATGTAAGGCCTCATGCACACGACCGTAGTGTTTTTCTGGTCCGCAAATTCCAGGACCGTGTTCCGTGAAATGTCATCCGCAGTTCATCCGTATGTCCTCCGCAGTTCATCCGTATGTAATCCGCAAAATGCGGATGAAAAAAAAAAAGCCTAGGTAAAACATGATGACGACAGAACTCATTCCCGGTCGTCGCCTAGCAACACTTCCGCAAATCCGCAAAACTGCGGATGACACACGGAGGTGTATCCGCAATTTCCACGGGCCCATTGACTTCTATTGGCATGTCCGCACCGCATTTGCGGCCCATAATAGGACATGTCCGGAGTTTCTGCGGCACGGATGTGCGGACATGCGGAGACCCGTGAAAACACGGATAGTGTGTATGGGCCCATAGAAATGAATGGGTCCGCAATTCTCCCGTGGATTTGCGGGGGAATTGCGGACGCAAAAACACGGTCGTGTGCATGGGGCCTTAAACATATTTTTTAAATATTTTTGGGTGGTTTGTTTTTTATTTTTCTTTGATGTTATCTATGTTAAAAAATAATCCTAAAATATTGCCGTTTTCATTCCAGCTACTGAGCCTCACAATAGAATGATCCTTCCTGTTCTGTAGAGATCACACTCTGCTGTTTCCGTAACTCCCGATCACCTAACCAGGATGCGGCGGGAGACCGCGGAGCCGAGTAAGCTAAAACGGGGTTTAAGGGGGGCCCCGTTCTAGAGATAGGTGTGGGTCCCAGAGGTGGGACCCGTATCTATCTGACATTTATGACATATCCTGTGAATATGCCATAAATGTCAAAGATGGGAAAACCCCTTTAAGTGACCAGGATTCTGGGGTCCTCCTGATCATGTACTGTTGACATCTCGTTGTATTACTGGGTGCATTACAGCGTCGTTTCTTGTCACACAACTGTATTCAATGTAACGTCACCATCACAGATCTCCACATACTCGGCCCATTAAGCTGCTGCTTTCTTTTTTCATGCAGTCTATACTCCGGTGTGCACCAGTTTCATTCCATACTGAGCCCCAGAGATGAAGTAAACGTCCTATATATCATATACAGTATGTCACCCGGGTTATATTCAAGAATGTGACCTGCATTTTTTTCCTTTAAATTCCCCCTTTAACAAACACATACAGTGTGGGTGAGATGAGTGGCGGCCACACTGTTCGTGCCCCTTATCTCTAACGGAAACAATGGGATGAAACCTCCAACCTGCATTACCCCACATCCGACTTCCAGGGACTGTACGGGAACGTCCATTGACATTTGTGTCATTTTCTATGGTAAACTTTATGCCGGCGGCGCGGTTCTGCGTTGATCGCGTCGGCCTTTTCTTTCTCCCCATGCTATAATCATACATTCTATATATAATATATAAAACCTTTGGATTTCCGTGGAGTCCCGGGGATTAATATCGCAGCTTCTCAGCGTCTCTCCTTGTCTACAATAAATGAATATTCTGCCGTTTTCCTCCACCTGAGCCACATGAGAGTAATAAATACCCTGGCCTGAAATTTATGGTAATCCCTGAACCAATATTTCTTTTCTTTCTTGATTAGAAATCACTTGCTCCAGCCGGGCTGTGTCTTCATCTGCAATTACTGTTTGATTATTTCAGCTCTGGATTTGTGGGAAGCGCCGGTCGCCCGGCTTTGCCTCCGTGTTGCGCCTCCAGTAAAACAAACACATGCCATTATCCCTGCTTGGTGACTGCCACCGACATGTTGCAAAACAATCTCCGTTGATTGCACACAAGTCGCCTGTGGAGCGCGCACCGGCTTTCTTATTTTTTATTTTTTTCTCTTTTTAACCCCTTCATCTTTGGGTACATGTATGGTTTATGTTGATGGGCGGAAAGGATTAGACATGTTATTAACTCTATATAAACTGTCCTTAAGTGGCTCCAGTATTCACTGCAGTATGCGTCATTTCTTTATCTATGGACCCTTTATTATTGTGTGTACAAGGAGCAGTCATTCTCCATTGAAATAAGTGCCACGGTAGAGCCGTTTCAATCATGGCCGGCCTTAGATACGTTCGACCAGTGCGGTCGCACAGGGCGCCATCTATCCTAGGGTCGACCCTGGTTTCAATATCCTCCATTAACTTCAGTGGACGGCGACTGCTTACGCAGTGACTTCTCTTAAGATATAGACCAAGACCCCTGGTTTTCGGTTTCTATGGACATTTTACTATTTGGATCCTCACACAGTATATAGTTCTCTAGCGTGTCGAACTGAACATGCCCGAAGAGTGCATTATAAATATAAAAGAACTTCTCAATGTACATTGCGTTTCTGATCTCCAGTATGAATCTGACAATCCTCTGTATGCCTCTATATGAAGTTTGGGGCATGCAGCCCAACAGATTGGCCCCATAGACTTTTTATGGATTCCATATTGCCGATCTATGCAACTGTGAAGTTGTATAGATCGGCGTACACTTGTGTGCATGAGCTCTTAGAATCGGAGCAAGGCTGTCAGTCAGACTTCATGAGGTATGGCCCCGCCCACAGTGAGCTGTTCTGCAGTGTAAACATTGGGGGCAAAACAGCACTAGACCACGACACACAACCACGAAGAACTGTCACAATAACATGGCTATTTGGATTGTTCTCTATAAGATTGCCTAATTTAGTTATTGTACCAGTCAACAACCACCAGAAAACCCAATTGGGAGGCAAGGGGAAACCTGCATTATATGCAAAGCGTGGTTTCCTTTGGGAGTTTCAGCCAAGAAGAAGACCTTGCTTAGTACATAGTGCAGCTAGGTAAATCCCTGTACTCCGAGTCTTGAGACAGAAATGATTGCTATTAACTTTCTGCTCCCTATTTCTGTTCCGAGGACCTGGGTGACTCTATTGCATCTAGAATGAGAGCTCATGAGGAGGGTCCGGATCCCCTTTGTTCCTTAATTTTTTACCTATTCTCTTAAATTATACAGATCTTCTCTTCTGTTTTCAGTCACTGTTTTCTCTGTCAGGTTAGACGATATATTTAAATAGCTTTCTGGGGGCTGATTGACCTTTTATGTGTGACATAGGGTATAATATAATGAACTTCTCTTGTGTCTTTATGTGAAAGTGGGTTAGTGTTCTTTCCCCATATTTTAGGACTATACATTGGAGATTTCTGGTTTTGATAAAATTTCACAGTTTGAATCTACATAAAAAGTTGAGTAACTTTATTACCACTTTGATCGTTTTTTGTACAGATTTCGAGTTCATTTTTATTTTTCATACCTATATCGGCTGTCAAAATCTGTTCAATATTCTGACGGTCGCTCTTGGAAACAGACAACGATTTATCTCCACCCTACTGACGGTCACGTGACCTAACCGTTTCGTTCTCACTGTGTAACTCACCTGAGCTCCCACAATGCACTGCTCTCCGGTATCAGGAATCTTTTGACTTCAGCTTTCTGTGTGAACGAAGAATAAAACATCATGTAACTAAGAGAAGTAAAACAAAGCATTTATAAAATGATGCTGCTTTTTATGTAGTTGGTCCTAGAGAAATTTTACCTAAATGCCGTTTTCTGCAGCCTGTGGCTTTCCAGCTGTGGTGAGACTACAACTCCCAGCATGCATTCAGCCACCGGCTGATTCTAAATGAGTCAAGGCAGCAATACCTACAGGAACATGTGCAGACGTTGCGCTCCACATGTCTACACGCGCTACACGAGATGGGTCGTCAGAGTGACATTTATTTGTTTTAAGTACGATTAAGCCTTTTCCGTTACCCGGGACCTTCCCCGCCTGATATTTGTGTAGACTATTTTCGCGCAGCTGTGTTTTGTTTACTTCATGTGTAATTTTCCAAATCTGCCATTTCCTTAACTCTTTGCAAAGTGAGAGCGGAGGAGGCCGAGGCTCCTATGTGAACAGAGCTCAGTGTGTTCGCCTTGGCCCCATGTTTGCTGGTCCTTCGCTGTGGCCCCCAGCGCTCCGAATTACACCCAGTATCCGCTCTGGAGGACACTTTCTGCATTACACCCTCTCTCAGCTACACGTCTCCTGTTCATCACCAGTAACCTGTTACTGCCCTGGTAAACATTCGCACCCGTAACAAGATGTTAATTGGTCTAATGGGTTTAATGTCAACCTACACTAATTATCTGCTATATAATGAGCTCATTATTTTTCCTGTTGCCTTTCATAGCGCACGTAAATATTAAGAAAAAGCCTTTTAGCAGCGAGTGCTATCGAGGACCTTTACACCACGTTCTGGATCCGAGTAGAAACCTCATTATCCCATGATATGTTTGGTCCTGTTCACACAGAGTTTTTTTGCAGGCAGAAAAATGTGCCTCAAAATTCTGTCTGGAACTGCCTGCACGCCGTTTTCGCTGCGTTTTTTGGCCGAGGGCAAACTCTTCTGCTTCTTATTGATGTCAATGGGAGGTCAGAGACGTAAACGCACGAAGATAGGGCAAGTCACTTCTTTTTGCTGCAAGCGGTTTTTACCGCTCTTGGGGAAAAAAAAACTCCTCCGCCTCCCATTGAAATCTATGGGAGGCGTTTTCGGATGTTTTTTTTTCACGTTTTCCGGCGTGGTTTCCACGTTAAAAACGTGGCAAAAAACTCCTTTTATCTATTTATTTACAGATTTGTTGGATATATTGTATAGATGGATTTTACATGTAGAAAATAACAAATAATATCAGAAGTATCGATATTGTAACATCCAGAGTATCCCGGCCTGTTCTCCTTTCATCTGGCTTCCGCTTGGCTAAACACCCTAAAAGATGTCTCCTAATGGTAACTTGTTCTGCACGTCTGATAGGTGTGAAATAAACCCGTGTTTCCTACCTATAGTTGTAGATGACTGTGAATATGCGGCCAGACCTCGAATACTACAGTCCACTCACTTCTGCTTGTATGGCCGACCAGCCTTCCAGTATATAGCAGATTGTTGCATAAGACCACGGCCGGCTCCACAATCCTATGCTGCCAAAAGAAATCTCCCATTTCTATGTGGTTTCATCAGTCTAGGGTTAGATGTCCACATACCCTACCCCAGGAGCCCGGCGGCCGATGTGCCTGCAGATATAACCGTTGTCGTTTTTTTCTATTGATCTCTATGAAAGTCACATTTCTTGGGCTCCTAAACTTGCAGGTTCATCCTTTGGAGCATTTACTGTGCAGAATCCCAGAGATGCTTGATCTTTTTTTGGCATTTTCATTACTACACTGGACATGCATTTAATTTATATATGGCGGATGTCCGGATACGTATTACACGACACTTCATGCAGGACTTGACACGGTGTATATGATTTATTCCGTTTTGTTGACCTCATCCATAAGTGCCTGATAGGATGTGAGAGGCGACAATCTGTGTACGACGCTGGGGAATATGAGGCCCCATGCACACGACCGTGGATTCCATCCAACCGTAAATACGGATCCGTAGTCATTTATAGTCCTCCGTAAATCAACTGCATATACGGAACAGAGTGTGTTAATATGGTCTATAGTGCATCCGTATTTACGGATCCGCAAAAAAAGAGGGAGGAATATTGTGTAATCCCCTGGCATCGCATAGCAACGCTTCCGTTATTACAGATGTACATCCGTAATTACGGAAGCGCCTTCTATGGGGAGTCTGTGCCGTAATTACGGACAAAAAATTGACATGTTCTATCATTCCTACGGCACGGGCACCCATCTGTAATAATATGGAAATGAGTCATTAGCCCATAGAAATTAATGGGTCCGTAATTACGGATGAAATATGCGGTTGTGTGCTAAAAAAAAAAATGTATTATATGATAAATGTACAAAATGTCAATGTATTTTATTTTAAATGCACCAAATGATTTTATATATAATATGTTCTGTGCTGTTAGTAATGGAGGGTGAAGAGGTAGCTGAGGAAAGTTTCCCGTTGCAATACCTAAGACTAGTTGTGGGGGTATGAGCTGCGTACACTAGATCCGTCACAATACCTAGGAATTATCTGTCACCCCCTAATCTCTGGCTCTGGGTTCACATGATGCATCATCAGCGACTTTTCCAAAATCTCTGGTATTCTCAATGCTATTCTGAATATCAAAAGTACATCTAAGGGGCCTGTTCACATCACCGTTGGCTTTCCGTTCCGGGGTTCCGTCTGAGGTTTCCGTCGGGTGAACCCCGCAATGGAAAGTGAAAGTGAAACCACAGCTTCCGTTTCAGTCACCATTGATATCAATGGTGACGGAAACATCGCTAATGGTTTCCGTTCGTCACCGTTCCGGCAGGTTTCCGTTTTAACGACGGAATCAATAGCGGAGTCGACTGCGCTATTGATTCCGTCAGAAACCTGCCGGAATGTTGACGAACGGAAACCATTAGCGATGTTTCCGTCACCATTGATATCAATGGTGACTGAAACGGAAGCTGTGGTTTCACTTTCACTTTCCGTTGCGGGGTTCACCCGACGGAAACCTCAGACGGAACCCCGGAACGGAAAGCCAACGGTGATGTGAACAGGCCCTAATCAGTTTTACAAACTTTTGATCAGTTATTTTTATTTGTGACTAGAAATACATATATTTTTTTATTTAGAACATATTTCTTTTAATCAAGATTAACTTTTATCCCCTTCAACAGGGCCCTAGATGTGAATCAATCCCATGATGCAACATGTGTCCCCAGCACCAGCTCTGTCAATGATGGCCACCCAGAGTGTGCCGCCGCCACCCCCTTACCAAGAGAGCCCACAGGTGAGTGCAGACAAACAGGGTGTGCGGATTAGAAAAGCAACAGCAGCGCTGGTCTAGGATTGTATTCGAATTCTCACCCCCCCCCCCTCCATCACCATCACAGGACTGATATAAAGTCTAAAGCCGGCCAAAGACATTCGATATAAATCGTCCGATCCTGCGGCGTCCCCTGTCACCGTCTATGGCGCCTGGCAGACTGAAGCATGGATTTATTTATTTTTACCGGTTAGATCACAACAAAGATAAGTGGCATCATATGTGTCTGACAGCTGCTTATCTCCTCCCCTCAAGCTATTGTATTATAGATGATGTATCTTGTAGTTTACGGAAACGATATACCTTAGAATTGTCATTGGATTTTGAGAAGTTCAAATAGTTTTAAAAGGACAACCCCCATACCCTATGTTCCTATTCACACGATGCGATTATAGCGTGGATTTTGCCACAATTCCACAATTTTTTTGTGGAGGTTGCGGGAATAACTGCATTATGATTGCACTGTGTGAATAGACCCATGTCATGTCCTATAGTGCGCAGGTGCGCAAACTTCCCTATCCATGAGTAAACTGCTTTGAATTTTTGTTTCTATTGCTTATATAGCACCAACATATTCTGCAGAGCTGTATACAGATCGTAATCACTCCATCTGTCCCCCGGAGCTCACAATCTAACCTCCCTATCTCACAGACAGTACTCTGGGGCTAATTTCATAGGAATCCAATTTAGGCTTCGTTCACATCTTCATCTGGGCTCCGTTCATGGGTTCCGTCTGAGCTTTTCGTCAAGGGAACCCATGAACGGAATCCAAACTGAAACAAACGGAAACCATAGGTTCCCGTATACATGACCATTGATTTCAATGGTGACGGATCCGGTGCAAATGGTTCCCGTTTGTCACCGTTGTTTAAGGGTTTCGTCGTTTTGACGGAATCAATACGGTAGTCGACTGCGCTATTCATTCTTTCAAAACGACGGAACCCTTAAACAACGGTGACAAACGGAAACCATTTGCACCGGATCCGTCACCATTAAAATCAATGGTGATGCAAACGGAAACCTATGGTTTCCGTTTGTTTCAGCTTGGATTCCGTTCATGGGTTCCCCTGACGGGAAGCTCCGACGGAACCCTGATGTAGAAGTGAACGAAGCCTTACCTGTCTATATATGTTTTTGGGGTGCAGGAGGAAACCAAAGAACCCGGAGGAAACCCACAAAAAACATGGAGAGAACATACAGACTCCATACAGATGTGGCACTTAATTGAATTGTGCATTTTCTTCCAGTTTCATTGATTGAATTCCTAAGATCGCTTGTTCCCAGTGAATAATAATCTGACTGCTTTGAACATATGAAGTGAACCTAAAGTTCAAAAATAATTCTCAGCTTTCCTTGTTGATACAAACTCCCAAGTTTTGATCCCGGCGATCAGCGGTTTCAGCATTTGCCAGGTTTTGTGGTCTTTCGTGGTCAAGGCTAGCGTACGGGCCATGGTAGGGGGTAGCATTGGATTAAACCCATCCCTGTAGTGTATGCCGAGCGCTCCCAAGGGAAGAAATTTACACTCGAGAACAACCTTAACCATCTGCAGAGGCTGAAGTCGCCGTATTCTGCACAGATTCATCAGCAGCTGGAAGAGGTTTAG
Source organism: Rhinoderma darwinii (assembly GCF_050947455.1). Classification (NCBI taxonomy): domain Eukaryota; kingdom Metazoa; phylum Chordata; class Amphibia; order Anura; family Rhinodermatidae; genus Rhinoderma; species Rhinoderma darwinii. The sequence continues at coordinate 5,573,748 of NC_134696.1, forward strand.
GGCTAAAAGGATTAGCTGAGAGAATGAAATACCTCAGATCTGCAGAAATAGAAGAGTTAGTTAAGTGTGAAGAGTCTAATTAAATTCACATTTTACTGCAAATAAACTCATCACAGCTGCTGAACGACGGACCCTGCCCTCCCCGGGGATCCAGAACCCGTCCTCCTCCTCCTGTTTGATTCTAGAGCACCCCGGTAAGAATTTCCTGTTACTTATATAGCCCCGGCATATACCGCAGCGCAGCGCAGAGAATGGAGACGAAACAAACCCTGGCTAAGATCTCATTTCCCTATGTCTGATATGTGAGCAAATACAAGCACGCTAGGACCAGTGTTATAGGAGGCCGGTTAACCTATCGGGATGTTTTTGGACTGTGGAAAAAAAAAAGTACACCTCGAACATGCAAACGGGGTACAGATGTAGTCCTGGTCCAGATTCAAACCCAGGACCCCAGAGCTGCAAGGCGACCGTGCAAAACGCTGACCCACCTGCAGATATTAGGAAAATGTCCCTCTACATCTAAAATAATATGAAAACTCCACGAGGCCTTATTCACACGAACGTGTGCGTATTGCACGCGCAAAAAAACGCTGCGTTGTGCGCGTGCAAAAGTTCCGTGTGACGTGTATATGGTGCGTGGCTGCGTGATTTTCACGCAGCCGGCATCATTATGACACTCCCTTTTTATGTGACGACACAGTAAAGAAGGAGGGGATTTTATGTTTCTTTACCAGCTGTTGCGTGAATCACGTGTGTCACCCGGAAGTGTTTCCGTGTGCCGTGCGCGATTTGCACGCACCCATTGACTTCAATGGGTGCGTGCTGCGCGAAACACGGGCAAGTATAGGGCATGTTTTATAGCGCACATACGCTGCGTGAAAATCACTGACAGTCTGAATGGCCCCATTCACTAACATAGGTCCGCGCGAAGCGCGTAACACGGACGTATAACACGTTTGTGTGAATAAGGCCTGAGTCAAATATTTGTGTGCCCTCAGAAGCCGGTACATCAGTGACCGGTATTACCGGCGTAACTTTCATCATCAACGTCATAAAAATGGTGCTTCCCAAAGGATAAATGAGACTTTTAATTTCATGCAGATTGTTTTTAAATTAATCAAGATGGCGCAGTAACAGACCAAGTCAAGAATACATTTGAAAAGTAAAAAGGCGTAGAAAAAATGGACCAAAGGCGCTGCTAATAATGGCAAGGCTAGGTAATTAAAGCATTAAAAGTATTTATTAACAGTGGACAGGCTACGCGTTTCAACTCCGGACCGGCGTCTTCATCAGGCCAATCATCTGATGATGCGCCTTTGGTCCATTTTTTCTACTCCTTTTTACTGTTACCTGACCGCAAACGCCGTTTTGTTGTGTTACGGACCCGGCAGCAGCTTTATATACATCTCTCCCCCTGTTGTGACACCTGCCAGTGTCTACAACCCAAGGTGAGCACTTTTATTATATTAGTAGCTCCACTTTTTATCCTGTTTTTGTGGCACTGTGTCTCTTTTACTCTCTCCTAAGAATACATTTGGTGATACATATTTCAAATCTGCCATAAACATCGCAGAACAAGGTTCACACGCAGAGTTATCAGGCGTATTTCGGGGCGCTAACGCCTCGAAATACGCCTTGAAAAATGCTAGCTAAACGTCTACAAACATCTGCGCATCGAATTCAATGGGAAAAAAACAGCGTTTAGTTCAGACGGGGCGTAAAAAGAAGCCACGTAAAAAGGAGCATGTCACTTCTTGAGCCGTTTTTGGAGCGGTTTTTCATTTTGTCAATTAAAAAAACCTTTTTCGGCTACAAAAACAGCTCAAAATCAGAGGTTGTTTTCCCTTGAAAACCGCTCTGTCATTTTTAGCCGTTTTTGATTTTGCGTGTGAACGTACCCTAACATCACTTGTAATGCACATGCCACACTGTGTTGAAAGTATTAGGGCTTATTCACACGAACGAGTGAAAAACGGGCGTTTTTCACGTCTGAGTTGCGCCTGTGCGGTACTTGTTTCACGGATCCCTCAGACTTGAGTCTATCGAGGGATCTGTGAAAACGGAAGAAAAAAAAGGACATGTTCTGTTTTTCAACGGAGCCTTCACATAACGGTCGTGTGAACGGCCCTATTGACATACATTAGTCGGTGTGACGGCCGTTGTTTTAATGACCATCACTCGGACGTATACAACGTTCGTGTGAATAAGCCCTTACTGTCTTTTATACTGACCACAGTAAAGAAGGCAAGATCCAGTAAGGCTATGTTCACCTTTTTCCGTGTCGTCATAGAAACCGAAAACCGGAAGTGCCAGTTCTGTCGTATGATGGAAACTAATGGCACCCGATGAAAACCATTGACTTTAATGGGCTCTGTCAGGTTTCTGGCATGGATTCCGTCATTTTTCCAGATAAAATAGCGCTGCATCCTGAAGGAGCCTCTGACGCAGATGTGAACAGAGCCTAAGACCAGATTCAAACAGGCCAGTGTGAGTGGATACAAGAGCAAGGAAAAGTATACAAGAAAGACTCTCTGTTGGATTCACTCCTGGCTTTGTCTTAAAAAACTGCACCAAAAACTGCATCAAGGGTGATATTTGAGGGTCACCCTAACATCAATCGGGAAATGATTTATGTTTTGTTCAACGGTCCTGATCCAAGCAATTCACTGAAGCGATAGACCGAAGGGTTTGAGGGTCTTTTCACGCATCTCGGCCATAGTGCGGTATTTGCGAAATTGCTGCAAAAAAATGTGATTTCACCGCGACATGTGACCGATTTAGTCACTTCTTTTTTGTTAGAAGAGTCTCCTGGCAATAACTTCAGCACGTGACACCCTCCTCTTTTAAGAATTTCCAAATAGGGTGTTTGAAAATGGGTACAACTTGTGCCCTAACTTTATACTACGAGCAATGAGTGCTGCTCGTCCAAGGGACTGCAGTTGGAGTGTCTCATTCAACAAATACCCATAGGGATCCATGGTCCAGTCCCCTAAAGCGCACCTATTGAGTTTTAGGACACCTATTGTACTGAAGAGGGTGCCTGTAGTCATTTACATTACAAGTGAATCCAGAAAACTATACAGAAGAAGCAAAGCGGGACAATTGATAGCGGACTGTAGCAGGACCGGAGGAACTCCGCTTATAAAATCACTGGATGTGATCACAACTTGACCACGACGTGTGAACATCCTAATATACGTGTTGTAGAATTACACATCTGCTCTCATTGATCTCATTCTTCTCCTTAAGAGGAATTAAACCTTGAGCTTTCATGCTTGAGGACACTTGAAAAGCTTAAATTAGTTGATTTACAATCATTAGATCTGAAGCCAGAGCTTCTTCTGCCTTTCTGTAGAATAAAATATCCATAGAACCGGCATAGCAACAGTCCATACATGCAACGAGTGACAACAGCAGATCATCCTGCGTAATCTGCGGCTGCCTTTAAGAGATCCTCGCGGGCCTTTGGGTCCTATTACACGGCCCGATATGGGCCGTAATAACGAGTGCCGATCGATGAGATCGGCAATGATCAGTTAGGTATGGGGAGGAGCTTACTACGATCGTTCATCCCCATACATTTCCATTAGATCGGCAGCACTTCTGTTTAACCAGGGAGATGTGCTGCCGACTAGAAACCATTTCATTGGCTGTGCAAAACGAGCAGATCAGCCGACGAACAAGCGTTTGCTCATTCATTGGCTGATCGTTGCCCTGTTCACACAGGACAATGATCGGGAATGAGGATTCGTATGAACACTCGTATGTACTGTCCCCTATAGATGACATATGGCTATTGCCACGGTCATCCTGTGTCGTCGTCCCCCTGAGAGCTATAGCTGGCGCCCTGTAGGCTCTTTTGCTTCCCGCTGTGGGAGACTAGTGTGATTTTTTTTTTTGCCAGCAATATGAAGACATTCGAATATTCACATATATAGGTCAGACGTGTTTTGGTCGGGGTGTAGTAGAGTTCAGTTTAGCTAAGGGCCTTTTCACATCACCGTTCGCTTTCCGTTCTGTTCCGGGGTTCCGTCAGAGGTTTCCGTCGGGTGAACCCCGCAATGGAAAGTGAAAGTGAGACAACAGCTTCCGTTTCAGTCACCATTGATATCAATGGTGACGGAAATATTGCTAATGGTTTCCATTCGTCGCCATTCCGGCAGGTTTCCGGTTTAACAACGGAATCATTAGCGGAGTGGACTGCGCTATTGATTCCGCCGGAAAACCGGAAACCTGCCGGAATGGTGACGAATGGAAACTATTAGCGATGTTTCCGTCACCATTGATATCAATGGTGACTGAAACGGAAGCTGTGGTCTCACTTTCACTTTCCATTGCGGGGTTCCTCCGACGGAACCCCGGAACGGAAAGCGAACGGAGATGTGAACAGGCCCTAAGAAATGTTTGGTTTGATACCAAATATTCTCCATCTCATTGGACTTCAGTATGACTGGAGAAATAGAAACATTATAACAATGTGGGAAGAATGAGCCAGAATTCTGGCAAAAATTGCAACAAAAAAAGTATTTTACATTCTGTGCGTCTCTGTCTATCAAGACGCGCCAAATTTACCATGCAGCATGCGCCCTAGTGATAAATGTGGCGCAGTTTCTGCTCGTCTGGTCTAGTTTTATCACTTATAACTTTAGGACAGTCAATAATTCTGCGTCTACATTCAGTTCTATGACTTTGGCAGATTCCAGTATTACCAAACCTGAGGTGATGGCGAATCTTTCCGAATTTGTTGTTTTCTGATATTTCTGAGCTGTTGCAAATGAACACGGATTCCCTCATTATTGCGCTTTGCTCGCTCATTTGCATGTCATTTACATACCATCGCTTGCCGTGTTTAGTGATAAATATTCATCCACATGTTTCTGTGCATTTTTATGGGTAAAGGTCATAGTGTAACCAATCGTATCCTGTGTCTGCGCTCGGCTTTTACCGAGACACCCGACTCCGAGGGCGTTTGTATTAGTATTTCATGTCAAGTGGCGCTCTACAGGTAAATAAATGTAACAACGCAGATTACCATCAAAATGATATTAGAAGGAATTCTCTCCTGGCCGATTACCGGACATCTTCAATGTTACCGAAAACATTGGGACACTTAGAAAAACTGTTGCAGATTATTTTTTTTTTTACAATATAAAAGTTTTTACATATAAAATTGAAATGATGCAAACACGTGCACCACATTTTTAATAGCATTTTCTAAAGGGCTGCGCGGGCACCAAACGCACGTTATATTTGCGATTTTGGTGCACTTTACATAATAATGGTGCCATCTTTGTAAATGTCCCTTTTTAAATATGCCGCACAGTGTTTAACGAATGCTTTTATATGATCCCGTAGAGGTTTGTTGCGTATTTTCTCTTCTATAGGCTGCATGTTTCCGAAAGCGCGTTTCAACGGCCGTATTTTCACGCTGTGTTTAAGGGTATGTTCACACGACAGCGTCCGTAACGGCTGAAATTACGGGGATGTTTCCGCCTGAAAACATCCCCGTAATTTCAGCCGTATCGGCATGTGCAGGCGCATGAACGCCGCGTCCATTACGGACGTAATGGGCGCTGCTATTCATTGGAGTCAATGAATAACGGCTCCAATTACGGCCAAAGAGGTGACAGGTCACTTCTTTGACGCGGGCGTCTATTTACGCGCCGTCATTTGACAGCGGCGCGTAAATATACGCCTCGTGTAAACAGACAAACGTCTGCCCATTGCTTTCAATGGGCAGATGTTTGTCAACGCTATTGAGGCGCTATTTTCGGACGTAATTCGGGGCAAAAACGCCCGAATTACGTCCGTAATTAGTGCGTGTGAACATACCCTAAGGGGTTGTCCAGTACCGGACCATCGATGACCTATCCACCGGAGAGATCATTAGTGAATGATCTGTGGGGGTCCGACAGCTGGAGGCAAATAACAAGGAACTCGCTAACCATTGACAATAGGTGATGAGGACGACCCGGCTCCTCTTCCCTGCACAATGACCTCTGCACATATCACAGAGCATGCCCACTGCACATATCACAGAGCATGCCCACAACACTCTTCTACAGAATCTAAGAGTCGTTTTCTAACTGAGATTTCTTATGTTCTGGTCCCTTCTCTAAAGCAAATCTGTTCATAGGTCAGGGAAGGTGGTTGTCCCCATAGTCATGTAAAGAAAACAGAAAAAAAAAAACTGATTCGAAAAAAAAGAATGTTTTAATGGAGATGTATAAGCCGGAAAACTTAAAGGAAAATTGTTAGGTATTTAATTTTAGTTTCATTAATTCGATTTAATTTGGTCTTTTTTTTTTTTCTTTTAATGTTGTAGCAATTTATTTTTTATTTATAAAACTTTCCATGGGGCGGCCATATTGGACATATCCACTTCCTTCCTGTACTGTCTGTGCAGCAGGGTGTGTGCGCTTTATGGCAGCTGAAATAAATAGGAGTCAATTGACCAAGAAATGTCATAGATTTTTAGTCTCCTCGTGGTACGGCCCCTCTCCAAAGACCAGGGAGTGGCAGTGGAGCTGCATACAGAGCCTTATTTATGTGTATAGTATTACTATCCTGCCTTATCTAGGCTTCCAGCACTACATTACAGCTGTCATTAACTCCCCCACCTTCTAATAAGATGATTCACCTCATCCTGTGTCTGTATATAAAGCAAAGCTGACAAGTGAGCTGCAGAAAACCGGACGTGTCAGCCTATGGTGTCTGCCCTAGTGGCCAGTGTGAGAACTGCAATAATTAAAAATTCATTTTTATGTGGATAGTCTCATACAAAATAATTGTCACCATAGTATTGAGTGGTTGTGACATTTTATTTGGGATATTTTCTTGTATTGTGACCTTATTTATGCCACAACCACAATGCATTTTTCATATTAATAAGCCAATGACATCACCCGGCTAATTCCTTTTGTACGGTATGACTTTCCCCAATTGGATGGATTACACCAGGTCATTCTTAAATCTTTTACTTTCCTTCTATTTCTGATCCAGCTGATATGAAATAAAGATTTATTTAGGGAAGGAGAAATCTATTTAGAGATAAACTGTTTTGGTTGCAGCCGTAACAATGGAACGAGGCGCTCGCTGAATTGGCCCCCAGCAGCTCTATAAATCTGAAGCATCACCGTCCTTCCCAGAGCAAGATGCAATAACAACGTCTCAGCTGGTGGTTGTTTTGAAGCTGGGAGCTGACTGGTTCCAGATTTACATTTTCATTGCGTCGGGTCGCTGCTCCTTTTATCTTCGCTGCCTCTGTCCTTTTCAATTAGAGTTCCGATAAACGAGGAAAGGAAAGCCTTTCACGCCGGTCTGAGGTGCGCCGCACATCACACTATGAAGATTGCGCTCGGATTGGAATAATCGCCCACATATGGCCAAAAATATAGAACAGAGCAAGCTTAGAAACAAATCTGCAAGCGCCGGGCGGCGTGTTTACCGATCCGACGTAAATACTTTATCTCAAGGGAGTTTTTAGGACTTTTCACGGTGACCTTGTCTCTGGTGTATCCTACAAATGAGCATTCCTCTGCTGATGGGGGAAGTGCGTTCTGCACCAACCGAGCTTGTCCCGCCCCTACTATATAAATAATACCGCCATATGTTATATAGTGCCTACATGAGAAAATAACACAATATCCAATCTATTACCATGATGGACGGGACGGGCAAGATGGTGAACCAGACCCTATGATGCAGTTGTTGTATGTTCTCCATGGACTCCCTGTTCACATTGAGTTTTTTGGCGCGCTTTTTGACCGGGAAACCATGCCAAAAAATGTCCAAAAACGCCTCCCATTGATTTTAAGGGGAGGCGAAGGCGTTTCTTTCCCGCAAGCGGAAAAGGCTCTTGCTGGAAAAAGAAGCATCATGCCCTTTCTTTGGGCATTTCCGTTTCTGACCTTCTATTGACATTGACGCGGAAAAGAGAGTGCAGGCAAGTCAAAATCTGACTCAAAATTCCTGATGGAATTTTGGGGCAGATTTTTCTGCCTGCAAAAAACTGTGTGAACAGGGCCTTAAGAGCATATAAATCCTCTCTGTAATCTATTATACGCTGCCTTCTACCTCCCGCTTGGCCACTGTGGTTTTCTCTATCCTCTGAGATTATGGTGAATTTGATAAAAGAACATTTTCACCTAAAACCTACACTCGTTTTTCAGCAACTCATGAGCATCTGTCGCTCTCTACACCAGAACGACAAATATTTATCCTGTCCTGATAGTTTGCTACAATGTATCAGTGCCTTCACAGGGGATTGTCTAGATCAGAGAAACTCGCCGCTGTGAGAGAAGTATTAGGTCTTTATGGATTTTCAGCCTCCAGGTGTAAACAAAATGTTTCCATTCACTGACAACAAACAGAGGTGGGGAGGATTTGAAATGCACAGTATTTAAGGCTTCGTTCACATCTGTGTCGGGACTTCGTTCATGGAATACAAACGGAAACCATAGGTTTCCATTTACATCACCATTGATTTCAATGGTGACGGATCCGGTGCAAATGGTTTCCGTTTGTCACCATTGTTTAAGGGTTCCGTCATTTTGACGGAATGAATAGCGCAGTCGACTACCGTATTGATTCCGTCAAAACGATAGAACCATTAAGGAACGGTGACAAACGGAAACCATGTGCACCAGATCCGTCACCATTGAAATCAATGGTGTTGCATACGGGAACCTCTGGTTCCCGTTTGTTTCGGTTTGGATCCCATGAACGGAGCGCCGACGCAGACGTGAACGAAGCCTTAAATTGCCAGAACTTTTCATTATACAAGTGCTGAGCTTTATTTACGGAAAACTGAGACCTCTATTTAGACGTTGTGTGGGAACGCTGTACGATGTTTACTTACTTAGCGCAATTGTCTCCGCACCTACGGGGAGTTCTCGCAATCCAGTATTTATTATTGCGCTCACATTACTAACACCTCTACACTTTTCTGTTCCAGCAGATGACAGCCACGGCTCAGCAGACTGCCAAGGCCCAGCCCGTCCACCTCCCGGCATCCTCTGCGGCAGCAAACCCTGTCCCCGGTGCCCCGATCGACCCTCAGGCTCAGCTGGAAGCTGACAAGCGCGCGGTCTACAGGTACTTGAAAGAGCTTCTTGCAGACTCTGTAAAATGCTAATGCGCAGCTCCAAAGTGATGTGCCAAGGTGCAGTGTGAACGCAGCCCCGGGCGAACTTGTCAGCATGATTCTCACTTGTCATTGCGTCTTTCTCTCTCTCTTCTTTTCCTCAACAACATGACTTTAAAATGGGATTAAAGGCACAGCTGAGATCAGTGAATGTGGCAGGTGCTGATAGCAGAGCTCCTGACATCAGAGGTGACCGGGAAGACCTGCGCTTGCTTTCCTCTGGGCTGACACTTCTCCCTGTGTTGTTGGTGCATTTCTACTTGCGGTCTCAGTTTTTATCTATGTATTTAGGCGTTTATATCTTTGGGATGATTCTGGGCTCAGCTCTGCTGTATTGGGATCCCATCACTGGTGCAGGCCCAATTACATAGGGGCTTCATGTTCAGGGCTGTGACATTGATCCTTTGTTCCAATTGAATGGCCTTCCAAAGGGCTATTTGGTGGGTGAATATCTTGTCGCTCACGCTTATCCCTTTTTTGAGCTTGTTTTTTAAGCTCAATCCTTCTGGTTCTCCGATTGTCACGTCACTGGACTATTCTGCAGATGCTGCTACACGTAGGTCTGTCGCCCTCGCATCGTAGAAAGGTGCAGATCTACCATACAGCTTAGTTATTGTATAATGAAAACATCTGCAACTTTCTAAGAAACTTTGTGTTTCAATCCGTCACCATTTGTACAATCTCTTCCGGCTGTCATTGAATAGAAGCATTCTTGCTTACATCCAGAATGTGAAAACCTGCTCTTATATCCTACTGACACAGCGCTGAAATCATTACAGAGCACTCAACAAGGCACGCACCTGTGTCCTTTCAACAAGATCTGAACTGGTTTGCAGCTTCCTGATGTAGACACTAATGTTTCCATTCACTGACAGCAAGGATACAGCAAGGATACAGCAAGGATACAGTTTGAAAACGGTGAAGTCTTAGAAAGTTGCAGAACTTTTTACTTGACAGTCAATAAACTTCCCACACATAAAACCGGAAAACCCCTTGAGTTTAGGATAATTTTTATTTCTTGTGTATATATATATATATGTGTGTATAGATTTATATTATATTATATTACTCAGTATACATATATCACTCGACCTAAGTGCCTGGATAAGTTCTTCATCTCTATGGCTATGTTCAGACGGTGCGGATATCTGAGAAAATATTCCTCCAGACATTCGTACGTTATCTGCAGGATTCAGATGGGGATTTCCTCATTTAATGGAAGAGGATGAAAATATCTGTGTGAAATCTTGTGAATTCAGAAAATGAGGGTATCTTGGGGCGTAATCTCAGTGGAAAATCTGCAACTGAATTCAGTGCAGGAATAAACAGCAAGATGTGAGTCTTTGAGAGAATGACGGGAAAAAAGTTGTCAGGAGGCGTTGTACAGAAATAGTCGATAGTGTTGTCAGTAAAGCAGTGCAGGTCCCGTCGCAGACATCACTGAGATTTGAGGGCGACGTATTTGTGGTATTAATGCAGAATTTTATTTTCGGGGTGCATGTGAGTGTGGGTAGAGGTGTGTCCGCTAATGAATTTCTAAACTTGGAGGTGGGTAGATTGTAATACTGGGGAAGACTTCTCAAAACTGACGACAGTAGCCAATCAGGTTTCAGCTCTCAATTTCAAAGAAAACATCTGAAAAATGAGAGCTGGAATCTGATTGGTTGCTTTTCAGGACTGTATGAAATGATATTGACTAGTGAGGACCCGTCTATTTGAGTTCAGGCTCTTCCCGTCTTGTGAAGATGTCGCCCCGCCTGCGTCTAATCAGGAATTGAATACTAACGCTCTGCAGATTCCTCGCGGCACTGCTTGCTGGAGGATGGAGAAAGACGGGGAGGATGACTCTGTTTTATCCTTTTTTTTTTCTTTTGCAGACTTTTTTTTTTTTAATTAAAATTTCTTGCCTCTGGGTAGCATGACAGTTCAAAACCACAGTGGGGATTTTTCATTTCATGTCAATAAATTTAACAAGGCCCCATTCAATTCAAATTAACACATGGTCTCTGAGGCTTTCATGCTCCGTAGTATCGGCACAGATAAAAGGGAAATCATTTTGTGGCCTCATTTGGGCTTTTTTTTTAACGCCACAAATAAATGTAAATAAAATAAATGTCTTCATTCTCAAGCGGCGAATCCTTTCCAAACTGCGACGGAGCCCGGCGGTCAGCTGTACCCTCCGAGGAAGGGGGGTGACTGTTATGCGCAAATCCAGGCTGGAAAACGGCGCCTGATTGTCAGCGAGTCCGCATGGCTGTACCTGCGCGATGCACGTCAGCCTTTGGGTAGATGGTGAAAATGGCGGCTTTGTGCCCTAGGAGAACTGTTGTGCTTAAAAGCGAGGAAATATGGGACATTTGTGAGTTCTGGGATCATCTCCTTGAACCCGCTGAGGTTCTCGATGGAGACTTTGTCTATTCACAGCCTAATCCAGTGAGAAACGAGCAAATCTATCCGCTGCGCTGTAGTCATTTGGACCCGAGCCTGCCGAGTATTCCAAGCACAGAATATACTGCAAGGTCATCGGAGCTTTTACTACTATCGTACATAAAATTCATACTAATTGGGTAGTAATAATGTATCGCCTTGTAAAATGGAATGTGAGCTGTTGCAGGAATTCGTAGAAGAAAACCTAATTAATGCCGGTGTAATTGTGTCACAGCTGCCACGTGCTCGACTCATTTCATAGCTGCAACACAGCGCCAATTATGGCCAGTGTAATAGATCAGAAGTTTCATACAGGGACGAAACTATTGTAGGATTATCTCAATTGTAGCAAAAAAAAACAGCAAAATAATACAGTTTGTTTATTGCTTCGTATTAGAAATGTATACGTTTTAGGTCCAACATTCTGTGCTAATTAAATGTATCTTTAGGGTCAGTTCACACACAGTTTTTTGACACAGAAACTGCGTTGGAAAACGCGGCAAAAAACGGGCGAAAATGCCTACCATTGATTTCAATGGGAGGCGGAGGAAAAGCGGAAAAACAGTGTCGCGGGAAAAGAAGCGACATGCCCTATCTTCGGGCGTTTACGTCTCTGACCTCCCATTGACATCAATGGGAGGCAGAGAAAGCGTATTTCGCAGCGTCTTTGCCCATCGGCGCTAAAACGGCGTGCAGGAAGAGCAAAATCTGCCTCAAAATTCCAAACGGAATTTTGAGGCACATTTTCTGCCTGCAAAAACCTCTGTGTGCACCCGGCCTTATAGTGGTTAGAGCTCTGTTTTTACTGATACAGAGCTCCAAATCCCCTGCACAGACATCGTTTAAGCATCCTATGATTTTGAACGTGCTGCTCCAGCCGATGGCCTCATGTTATAGAACAGGAGGAGCTGAACAGATTGATGTATAATTTTGTCCAAAAAATATTCTGTAAAATTTGTCATTTATTGATGTAAATCCCTGCTCACTGTAGGAGTCCACTGGGTGGTCCTACTCACACTGGAAAGGCTGTCAATCATTGTGTAAGACCGCCCACTGGACTCATAAACCCAGAGAAAGCAGGAATTCAAATCAAATGAAATCCACCAAATTATGTTGAATCTTTTTCTGGAAAACTTTTTATTAATCTCTGTTTGATTTTATATGTTTGCTTTAAATTATAAAATTCTGGCTGCCACTAGGGTGGGGGGGGGGGATTTTAGGAATTGACTGCATCCTCTTTTATCATTGGGTACAAAGTATAAACTGTATGCAGCCAGCTCCCCCTAGTGGTGGCATCAGGCACCTAGAATTATTTCATTTTTAATTTTTGTCTATGAAGGGGATATAAGGATATATGTACAGCACAGAATGTTGGACCCCTTTAGTTTAAAATAACAAACTGTTTATAAGGGTTTTTTCCTTTAAAATGATTAATAATGTCCTTGTGGTTTTGTCAGGTTTACCTGCGAAAATGTGCGGACATTAACAATCGCCTAAAAACCATGCAGATCTGCGGCAACACCACAAGCCGACTCAGTGTTACGCCCGCTATATGTTTCTGGACCCTCCAGGCATCAGTTCAGCAGGGCAGGGAGAAGGTAGTAAGGCAGTAAGGTGCCAGCCTAGGGCATAATTCTAACTAGGCATGGTGACCACAGTATCTCCTAACTAAGGCTTCGTCCACATCTGCGTCAGGGCTCCATTTCGACCTTCCGTCAAAGCTTTCCTTGGAGCCCTGACTGACACAAACGGGAACAGAAACAGTCGGTATTCATCCTGTCAAAACGACGGACCCCTTGCACACCTGAGACAAACGGAAACCATTGGCACCGGATCCGTCACCATTGAAGTCAATGGTGATGGAAACCTACAGTTTCCGTTTGTGTCAGTCAGGGATCCATTCTGACGGAACGGAGCCCTGACGCAGATGTGAACATAGCCTTAGCCATGGATCTTTAACAAGTCAATTACATTATTAGGAGCTTGGATGAGGCACTCTGCAGTTTTTTTTGAGTGACTGACATAATTCCTCTTTGCTTTGTATATATGACACCTTTCCTGTTAGGACCCGACTGGTTTACTGAATGGAAGTGCTGATTGGTAAAAGGACTGTCAGCCATTGGACTTTATCACTTAGGGATTCAATTTACCAACAGCTGATTAACCCTTTCAGGATCAAGGATCATCGATGCCTCTGACGAGGCCTAAACTTAGTTTTGGGATACATTCTTTTACACAGTTGTAACTTTTGAACTGTTGGATAACTTAACCATTTTTTTTTTAGCTTTCCAGCTAACCGAGGCTCTGTTCACATCTGCTTCGGAGGATCCGTTCGGTGCCTCGGTTGCAGATCCGGCAGAGTTTACCGGAGAAAATAGCGCTATTGTGTCCGGTAAACTCACGGACACCCCGACGGAACCTATTAAAGTCAATAGGTTCCATTGGCAACTGGCGGTGTCCGTTGGTTCCGTTATTCCCTTTTGCTGCTCCGCTGGCGGAGCAGAACAACGGAATGACACAACGCAGGTTCTTACCTACTATTCCAGACTGCCTATTCTAATACTAAGGGGCAAAGCGAATACAAATTATATACACAATACACTTTTCTTTTGCCTTCCCTCAAAGGAGACTGAGAGGAAAGGACAAGCGTGAAAAGTTTGTTTTCAAACAAACTTTTTCAGAGATCACCATGATTCCTTAATCAATTGGTTCGGCTATCAGTGAGCAAGATGCTGGGGTGCCGGGGACACTCACGCTGCCGGCGTCGGAGCGCTCTCCTCCGTGCTATGCCGGCAGAAGCAGAGGACTTGTAGATTCACGGGGCAAATACGGATAAAAGAGGAGCAGCACAGAGGTAAGCGCCGAGGCCAGATTGGGAAGGAGTCCGTGGAGTGGGATGTAGAAGAGACGAGGCGGTCTTGTTTTTAACGAAAGAACTTTGTCCCAACCTAGACAATAAGACATGATCATGTCATGGAGACGTTTTCAGTTTTTACGTAATTATCATCCAAATTGGCAGAACTGAAACCTTTACATAAAGCAAAAAGTCCATATGTAAGAAACGTTCACACTTTCAGCTTGTTAGATGTCAATAATGTTTTCAGATTTGTGATTATATATACATTTATTCATACCTATAATGAAAGGCGGAATTATACATCACCTGCATGTGAAAATAACTACAACTTATATCTAACTATTAGGCTATGTTCACACAGAGTTTTTTGCAGGCGGAAATTCTGCCTCAAAATTCAGTTTGGAAGTTTCAGGCAGATTTTCCTCTCCCTGCACGCCGATTTTCGCAGTGTTTTTCGCCCGCGGGCATAAAACGCTGCGAAATACGCATTCTTTACCTCCCATTGATGTCAATGGGAGGTCAGAGACGTAATCGCCCAAAGATAGGGCATGTCCCTTCTTTCTCCCGCGAGACGGTTCTACCACTCGCGGGAAAAAGACGCCTCTGCCTCCCATTGAAATCAATGGGAGGCATTTTCGGGCCGTTTTTGACTAGTTTTGCGGCGCAGTTTCCGCGTCAAAAAACTCGTCAAAAAACTCGTCAAAAAACTCAGTGTGAACCCAGCCTAATGTAATAATTCAGGACAGTGAATGAAGTGATTTATTGGTGGATTATTGGCACCGTAGTAAGCAGTGTGGGGCACAGAGGATGATAGTGGGGGATACATGAGCCCCCCTCACTATTGCCGCTACAACCCTTTATTTTTTTTTGCTCACTGGAAATAAAATTGGAGAGGAAATACATTGAGGAAGCATTTAAATGTAGCAGACCCTCTGGCTTCCATTTGGCTCCCAGGCAGAGCAGAGCTGAATGCGCTCAATTAGGCCATTACAGAGATGCATTCCTCTTTATTAGCCGGTGTCAAATCCTTTTTATTAGTGGCTGCAAACGACCCTTCGTCTGCAGTAAAATGTCATGCCAGTTCAGCCCTTTTATTTGTTCTGCGCTGACGAGGATCAAACTCGCTCCAGAAATAGTGCGGAAAGAGAGAGAATTATTTACCTTATGAAACCTGTGGCACATTAACCCTTTCCATTGACATTTTCCAGCCAAGATTCCATTATTGTAAAACAGTCCGTGCACTGGCAGGGGGAAGCAGACACTGGAGCAGATGTCTTAATACGGTTTCTGGGGACAGGTTGGTTTTAGGGCTTTGAGGGTGTGCTGGTTTTGATGCATTTTGTTCTTTTCACAGCTTTTTTTGATGTCGCTACGGTCAACATGTCACTGGCCGGCTCACATGACGCAGTCACCACACAGTCATGTAAGCAAATCAAGGTCATAACAAGATAGAGCCAGGCAGGGCCGGCCTTTGGATAGATGGCGCCCTGTGCGAAATTATCTTTCGGCCCCCTACCCATCATAAAAGAAATGCCCCATAAAAAAAGTATAGTGCCCCCCACAGTATAATACACCCCACAGTATAATGCCCTATATAGTGCCCCCCACAGTATAATGCCCCTTTTATGCGCCCCATACTGTATAACAATAATATTTAATAATATAATATATTATAACCCCTTCAAGGACACCGTATTTTGTCCTCTAATTGTGCCCACACAGTATTATGCCCCCTAAGTGCCACACACAGTATATTGCCCCCTATAGTACCCCTACACAGTATAATGTCCTCTTAGTGGCCCCCACACAGTATAATGCCCCCCTTCCCTGGCTGCTACACACAGCCCCCCCCCTGGTAGATGGAGCCCCCCTGTAGATTGTGCCATACAGCCTCCGTGTAGACCGTGCTATACATCCCCCCACCTCCCCCTTGTAGACCGTGCTATACATCCCCCCAACTTCCCCTTGTAGACAGTGCCCACAAACCAAAAAATTGTACTCCCCTAGGCCCTGTTCCCACGACGAACTGAGCTGCTCCACGACGGGATACTTGCGTCCGCCGGCGTCATCCTGTAGCCAAGTGCAGAGTTTCCCAACCTTTTCGGACTCGATGCAGCACTGGAAAAATACAATTTCCTCAGGGCCCCCCTACCAAAAATTGTTTAGAGAAAGACAGAAAACGGCTAAAAACAAGCACTACACTCGTAGGGTCTGTTCACACAGCGTTTTTGTAAGGGAGAAAAAATCTGCCACAAAATTCCTTCAGGAATTGACCGCTGTTTGAAATTTACCGCTTTTTAAATTTTTTAAGCCATTAAAGCGAATGCAAAAGAAGCACCAAACGCGCGCCGCAGGTATTTTCTGCCTCCTGTTAATTTGAATTGAAGCTCAGAGGTGGAAACCACTTGAAGACCATCAGCCCCCCACTCGCAGTAAAATAACCATCAGCCCCCCACTCACAGTAAAATAACCATCAGCCCCCCACTCACAGTAAAATAACCATCAGCCCCCCACTCACAGTAAAATAACCAACAACCCCCCCACTCGCAGTAAAATAAACAACAACCCCCCCACTCGCAGTAAAATAACCATCAGCCCCCCACTCACAGTAAAATAACCATCAACCCCCCCACTCACAGTAAAATAACCATCAGCCCCCCACTCACAGTAAAATAACCAACAACCCCCCCACTCACAGTAAAATAACCATCAACCCCCCCACTCACAGTAAAATAACCAACAACCCCCCCACTCGCAGTAAAATAAACAACAACCCCCCCACTCGCAGTAAAATAACCATCAGCCCCCCACTCACAGTAAAATAACCATCAACCCCCCCACTCACAGTAAAATAACCATCAACCCCCCACTCGCAGTAAAATAACCAACAACCCCCCCCCACTCACAGTAAAATAACTAACAACCCCCCCCACTCACAGTAAAATAACCATCAACCCCCCACTCACAGTAAAATAACCATCAACCCCCCACTCACAGTAAAATAACCATCAACCCCCCACTCACAGTAAAATAACCATCAACCCCCCACTCGCAGTAAAATAACCAACAACCCCCCCACTCACAGTAAAATAACCAACAACCCCCCCCACTCACAGTAAAATAACCATCACCCCCCACTCACAGTAAAATAACCAACAACCCCCCCACTCACAGTAAAATAACCATCACCCCCCACTCACAGTAAAATAACCATCAACCCCCCACTCACAGTAAAATAACCATCAGCCCCCCACTCGCAGTAAAATAACCATCAACCCCCAACTCACAGTAAAATGACCATCAGCCCCCCACTCACAGTAAAATAACCAGCAGCCCCCCACTCACAGTAATATAACCAACCACCCCCCCCCCCCACTCACAGTAAAATGACCATCAGCCCCCACTCACAGATTCCCCCTGTAGGTAGTGCCACAAAGCCCGCTGAAGGTAGTACAACACATCCCCGTTGTAGGTAGTGCCACACAGCCCCCTGTAGATCGTTACACATAGCCCCCTGTAGATAGTTACACACAGCCCCCTGTAGATAGTGCCATACTTCCCACCCTGTAGGTAGTTCCACACTTCCCCCTTGTAGGTAGTGCCACTCCACACAGCCCCCTTGTAGGTAGTGCCACTCCACACAGCCCCCTTGTAGGTAGTGACACTCCACACAGCCCCCTTGTAGGTAGTGCCACTCCACACAGCCCCCTTGTAGGTAGTGCCACTCCACACAGCCCCCTTGTAGGTAGTGCCACACAGCCCCCTTGTAGGTAGTGCCACACAGCCCCCTTGTAGGTAGTGCCACACAGCCCCCTTGTAGGTAGAGCCACACAGCCCCCTTGTAGGTAGTGCCACACAGCCCCCTTGTAGGTAGTGCCACACAGCACCCTTGTAGGTAGTGCCACACAGCACCCTTGTAGGTAGTGCCACACAGCACCCTGTAGGTAGTGCCACGCCACATATGGACAGTGACATCAGGGGCAACTCCTGAAGAGGAATCCCCATCCACATCGTTGCCGACGCTGTGACCGGGGATTCCACTCCAGGAGAAGCCCCTTTTAGTCTGTGTCCATTTATGGACAGTGACGCAACTGGCTTCTCCTGGACGGACGGCACGGGCGCCCTCATGCCCGGTGTCGCCGCTATGGCTGCTACAGCGGTAGCAACGCCACTGAGAGAAGAAGTGTCCAGGCGGAAAGGCGGCTGCTAAATCGCCGAGCCTGGGCGCTTCTGAAACAAGCAGGGGAAGGGAGCCAGCAGAGCGACCCCTTCAACCTGCTGAAGTGATGCGCCCTGTGCAATGGCACAGGTCGCACAACCGTATGGCCGGCCCTGGAGCAAGGCCCCATACCTATAAAATCCCTTCCCCCCAGATCGGCCGACGTCCCCTGATATCCTCCTATCCCCAAAATCATATGAAAAAAAAAATAGAATTTACACATCGCTCTTCTTCTTCTGTAGTGGACCTGATCCCCTCAGGCTGTTTTATCAAGCCACAGTACATGCAAGGTCTTGACGCCGGGCAGTTTCAGGACATTATATGCGATGCAAGACACATCATCCTTGTGCGTTGCATTGCATACGATGTCCTGCCGATGCCCGGATTTAGGTCCTTGTAGGTGCCGCGGGGCAAAACTTTTATAGTGGCCTGAGGGGATACAGGGAGGCACCTCCGAATCTAGTCGCACCCCCTGTGACCGCATTTGTAAGCCACTGAAACAGATGCAGTAGGGCACCTTAACAAGAAAAGCAAGGGAAAAGGGTCTTTCATAGGGGTAGTCCTCTCAAAGAAAAAAGTACACAAAATGCAGGTTATAGTGTGTAAAATAGTCAGCAAAAATGTACAGCACACAAATGAACAGTCTTCTGATTCCTACTGCCCAGCATGGCTCCCCTCTCATTCCTAGTTCCCAGTATGCCTCACCTTCTTATTCCTAGTCTACAGCATGGCTCCCTTCTCGTTCCTAGTCCCCAGCATGGCTCCCCCGCTCATTCCTAGTACCCACCATGCACCCCTCTAAATCTTGTACCTCTTTTTAGTCCCCAGAATGGCCCCCTTCTCATTCCTTGCATGGTTCCCCTCTCATTCCCAGTCTCCGTTAAGGCTCCACTTTATTCCTAGTCCACATCATGGTTCCCCATATTCTTAGTCTCCAGTTAGGCTCCACTTTCTATATCCCCCTCACTGGTAACCTTGACAGTTCATTGGCAGTCTGCAGGCTCCCTTGCTTAGCAATCGAGCGGGCTGTTCAATGTTGCATAATGTGGGCTTAACCCTCTTCTCTGGCAGCCTCCCTCCTTCACCATTCTTACTCCTTTCCTATGATGCTTCATTCATGGTGTTGGAAAAACTCCTCCTTCTGCACTCTCTGCCCCAATGGTGCGGCGCAATACCGGCAGCTTCTCTCCTCTGATGTGTCAAGCAAGACTCCTCCTCCTGCTCGGTCCGGTGTCGCAGTGTGGCGCGGTCCCACGTCCAGATTATTTACAGTGCCTTCTCCCAGGGGTGGTGATCTATTTTCACTGTTTGAGATGTACAGTATATTATTTTATCTGATAATTTTTTGTTTTTTTAACTGTTTTATTATTTATTTATTTATTAATCCCAGAAAGGGGTTGAATCTTTCCATCCTATATGTCTATTTTCTCCCAGCCTTCTGGATGGTCAAAGAGGGACACTTCTATTTCATTATGTGACCGACCCTTTTTTTATGCATGTATAATATACAAGTTGAGGACTAGTTTGGAAACCGAGAAATAGCATCCGGGGCGATATAGTACGTTTATTAATGCAGATATATTTCCCAGGTCAAAAAGAGGGACAATTTTGGGGACCATCAACGAGATCGCTCGCGGTAAAATGAAGCGACATGCCCTATCTTCGGGCGTTTACGCCTCTGACCTCCCATTGACATCAATGGGAGGCAGAGAAAGCGTATTTCGCAGCGATTTTCCCGTGGCACTCAATGGGCGTAAGTGAAAAACGCGGCAAATGGCGTGCAGGCAGATCAAAATCTGCCTCGAAATTCCAAACTGAATTTTGAGGCAGAATTTTCTGCCTGCAAAAAAACTCTGTGTGAACAGGGCCTAAGAGTTCTGTTATTCTTTGCTTTATTCCCTTTTATTTTGTAACTGTTTTGCTTATATGTGTCATTTTTATTACATCATTTTTAACCACTGTACTTTCGTATATTAAACCTTAAAAATTAATAACTTTGTTCCTTGTTGCTCTAAACCTTCCCACAACCTCGAAGAGGAAAAGCATAACCTGTTGAATGCTATTTAGATTCAGTGCGTGCCTGCGTTACCGGGAGGAGGATCTTGTCGGCCTAATACGGCAAGTGGTGGCAGCGTTTTGTGTGGACGTGTGAACTGGTTTTGGGGTGCGCTTTAACTCATTGTTAGCCTGTTGCGATAGGCGTGTGTAAGAGTGAGAGTGGACAAGCGGAGCTCCCCTTTACGGCAGCATCCAAGTCACGTGTGCCGGGAGTGGTGTTCGTGACCGTATGTATAAAAGGTTGAACTTGACGAACCCACTAACTATGTAATATATAGAACCGGGATATTGCTAAAAGCCAAAGTTTTGTTCTTTTCGGATAAATGGACTGCAACGGATCCGCGACTTTGCGGCCTGCCAAACCACTACGGTCGTGCGCATTAGACCTAAATGTTTCATCCTGCCCGGCTCGCCGTATTATACTACCATTGTACATCATTGTTGCGGGTGCTTTTATCCTTAATTGGTCCTATCCACTGTGTTATAATCCGTGGTTGGCGGTCCATTAACGTCTCGCCATATGGTTTATAACATGGATTTATAGATCACTACTTTATTTTTCATCCCATTATGAAATAGTTGGCATGAAATTTGCCAAGGTCAGAGGATTACACCCTTCCCAAGTCCGGTCTCGCAGCTCAATTTCTCTCCCGAAATTTGTGCAGAGGTTGGGGGCGCACCGCTGAACTCCCACCACCTGGCACCACGGCTCGGATTATTAGTTCCTGGTAATTTAGTGCCCCGGCACTGGGTCGGATTCGTGCCTTTTCATTCATAATTGATCTAGTGCCTGTTTAAATGGCAGGAGGCATCTGTTGAGAGCTGGAAGGTTCATAAGGCGCAATAATTCATAACACAGTCTGGAATTTGTCTTTCATATCCCTGGGCTAAGCCCCCGCAGGGCTGGCTAAATTACGGCAGGCAGTGCTTTATATTCTCTGCTCGGGACTCCGAGCCTTGCATTAAACTGGGATCAGTGCAGATTACGTTATAATATGATGCAGCATTAGAGCCTGCAAATTACACCGCGCAAACTTCTTAACCCTTCCATCCCCACTCAGTGCATCGTTCATACCCGTTTCTCAAGCATTTCACGAGGACGTCGGTTGGAATATTGGTACGAGGAAGGAGAAAACTGGTGCCCCTGTCGTGTTCATGACTATTACTATATCCAACTATTCCATACAGTCTCACACTGACTATAATAATAATAATTTGCTTTTTCAGATCATTGGACAATGGTCGGGGTGAATAATCGGACTGGTCATTGCTGAGTTTTCAGATGCGCTGCAAAGTTGATCGATAGCCATGACTAAGAACACTTGAGGTGTTCGAAACGCGTTGGCTCAGAATACCTACTTGCTGCTGCCTTGTTACCAAGTCTGCCTGTACGCCCGATCTTATACCTTTTTGATACTGAATAAACTTAGGAATATATTCCTTTTTAAACACTCCGACAGCGCTGGATCAATTTCTTCTGTTTCTATGCGCTGCAAAGTTATTTGCCTGTCGGGATTGGTGACATTGGTCACAGTTTGGGGAGGGATTCCTTGTAAGATTTGTTGTACTTGTAGGCATGTTGGTGCTGCTGATATATTTGCTGTATAAAGGCAACTTGTTATCGGAGTGGCCTATAAGAATTGTCCCCAGGAATCCTCCCCGATCTTAATTTGCCTCTACAGCAATAGAGGGGGGATTTTTTTTACTTACTTTTTAGCATAGTTCATCTCATTACAAGTCTTCTACTCTGCACCCACTTATACAGATGTGATGCGCCTCCTGAGGTTGGATGTTTTATTGGTGGTACATCAACGCACAACAAATTCGGCCCTGTTCATGAATTATTATTTTTTTTTTACATTGGAGCTATAGGTTGGGAGTCTTCCCTGATGTATATCTGCGACAGAAGGCTGTGACATTGGTCACTGTATAAAAAAATAATGCAAAAATTGGAACACAGGACGCTCTTTAGGCATATTCCAGCTGCATGGGAAAGTTCGGAGTGCAGTTGAAAATTTTTATGGTCCTATTCAAATAGTGAGATGTAAACAGAGCCTCACAATGTCCTCAAATTTTCTAGAAGAATTGTCTAGATGCTGGTTGGAAGACGCTCCAGCATACTGAACAGTGTTAGATCCAGTGAAGCTCAGATTTGTGCTGCCCTTATGTGTCCAACAAAACTGAACTAAACCTGTAACGTTCGTCTCTCCCAAATTTAGAAGTAAGGGCTCATTCAGAAGAACGTGTTCCTCGTCCGTGTGCTGTCCGCTGAAATAACTGTCAGCCCACGGACCCGTTCAAATCAATAGGGCTATACAGATATGCGTGATTTTTCATTCAGCGAGAGTCCGTTACATGAAACTCACTGCATGTCCTATATTGGTCTGTTTTTGCAAACCTTGTCGCCCATTGAAGTCTACGGGTGCGTGAAAAACACGGGTTCAGTGTCAGCGGGTCCTGCATGTCTCTGACCGTCCGTGTCTTAGATGTGATCGATTACAGGTGGATCACACAGGACCCGCTGACCTGATGGATTCAGGTCTCCGTGCAAGATACAGCTGCTCTGTCTATAGGATACAAAGCAGCTGTATCTCAAAAAGTAAAAATAATTTTTAATAAAAAGTGTTTAGAAAGTTGCACAAAACACACTTATAGACATTTTTATATATATATGTAATACATGGATCTGCAGACTTTTAGGTAACTAAGTGCTGGTAAATGCGGCCTGACAATATCCGTTCTCCCGAATCAGCAGCAGTCACGTGTTTTCTGCTTTTATAATTTAATGTGTAAGGCCTAATGCACATGGCCGTGGCAGTAATCACGGGCCGCAATTGAGGGCATGGCCGGCCACGAACAGCCGCCTGCATTCTCGGTATGGGAGCACGGCCTGTAAAACGCAAAAGATAGGACATGTCTTTTGCGGTACACTTCTACGGCCCGGACACCTTCCCGTAAATAGACAGGAAGGTGTCCGTGGACAATAGAAGTGAATGGGTCCAAAATTGTGGACCGTAATTACGGACGATTTTTAGGGTCGTGTGAATGGGGCTTAAAGGCGGAGGCGGATTCAAGTGAAGAATTGTCAGAAGTTTTAAGTGCTAAATGCAGAAGTGTTGTTTTCCCTTTAATATTGGGTGGTCTTATGTTTACTATGTGCTGCTCGTCATGGTATATACTGTATATCATTAGCATCAGGATCACCGCGGCTCAGCGGGTATATCTGTTCGATATCGCTCATACGTTGTCTGCTTTAACCGTATCCATTTTTCACCGGATATGATCACTACTAACGTGGAAATGTTTGGTTCCCTTTCAGACACCCGCTGTTCCCGCTATTGACGCTGCTGTTTGAGAAGTGCGAGCAGGCCACACAGGGGTCCGAGTGCATTACATCCGCTAGTTTTGATGTGGATATTGAGAACTTTGTCCACCAGCAAGAACAAGAGCATAAGCCATTCTTCAGTGAAGATCCCGAGCTGGACAACCTGGTAATGATCATTAACATCTGGTAAAGAGTGTGTACGCGCCGGTATGGCGGCAGGTGGAGTCCCTGTGGTTTGTGAAGCTGAAGGCACCCCGTGTGCTGTACGGAGACTCCGCCAGGCACTGTATTCTCCTCTATAAGCAATGATTCTAGGGGCGAATAACTCTGTAATGCGGCATCTGATGGAATGTGGCACGATTTGTTTTCTCACGACTTATATACGGGATATCGGAGGTAGAGTATGTGCCCGTAGATTTCTATGGCCCCTATATTATGGATCCGCACGGCCGTGTGCACGAGCCCTAAGGTGAAAGATGAGACACAATGGGTGAGTTTTATTTAAATAAAAATAAAAGTACAAAGGAAAAGTGGAGCTGTTGCCAGTAGCAAGTGATCAGCCTTCATTCTAATAACGAGACCTTTAATCTGACAGATCGCTATGGGTTTACTTGCATCTGTCTTTATGTCTCCTCCACTGAATAATTTAGTTGCAAACATACAGACTTGTTTTTGCTGCACATATTTTGATTGATCCTATAGGGGTATTCCGGTAATAACACATTATCACATATCATAACTGCTAGATCACCAGAACCGAGGTCCCAAGTCCATTGCCTCCCCCACCCCAGTTGCAAGACCAATTCTAGGTGGAGGTGAGTGGTGCGCGGACGAGCATGCGCCTGGCTCTACATTCAAAGTCTATGGCGCTGACGGAAATAGCCGAGCACGGCTTGGGAGTATTTCTTTATACCTTAGTGTTGGTGACTGCGTCCTGGAAAGCAATGACTTTTGGGTGATGTCGGAACATAGTCCTAGCACTGCACTATTGGGTGATATGGGTGCCCAGTGCCAGCGGTTGGCTATTGACAGTATATTGTGCCAGCTGTTGACTGCTGGGTGAAGGCTGTCCATGGTTGCAGCATTTGACTCTTGGATGATATACAGTGCGTTTCTGGCAATACATAGCGGCAGGAATTCATTTGTTGGTGAACGGCTGGTGGTAAACACTTGGCGGGTAGCTGACATCAGTGCATGGTGGTATCAGTCTGGTGATGGCAGGGGAAGGTGTGGGATAAATGTCAGGTTGGGAGTCTGATAAAGAGAAATATTTGGATAGTAAAAACAAGATCATTCCCGAATGCAAGGGTGAAAATGTAGGTAAGATGCCTACGCGTTTCAGATGTATGCCACGTCCTTCCCCATGGCTTTAATGCTAGCATTAAAGCCATGAGGAAGGACGTGATATACGTCTGAAACGCGTAGGCATCTTACCTACATTTTCACCCTTGCATTCGGGAATGATCTTGTTTTTACTATCCAAATTAAATTGGAACCTTCGTTCTGTTTTAAACTTGACTGCACTGGACCATCGACTTTTGTCCGCTTTTTTCCTGTCTACAATACCATGAGCCATCACGGAGATCCAGGCGCAGAGCGCAGTGAAAATCTATACCAAGGTGAGCTGGAGGATCCCTCCCACATTTTGTTTTTAAAGAGAAATATTGGACACCTCTGTGATACAGGCCGGCGTCGTCGTATGTGATTGTTCGATGTTGCTGGGAAGTTCTGGATCCCGACCAAATATCCGGATACCGTTCGTTTGGCCCTGACACCATCACAACGTAAGACAATTATGGAACAAATAGATTTTCCGATCGATGGCCGTGATTCCTGCGTTGATGCTGCCGCGTACGTTGTGCACAAAGTTATTAATGAGAAGAAAAATTTCCAAATGAACACGTCGTAATTGAGCTCTTTGTCTTAAAAAGTCACGGCCATTCAGCGGTCACTAGTTTTTATTTGTTGTTTGGCTAAATGTTAATGGTCCTGACTTCCCCTTCACGAGCATCGCTGTGATCATTTTAAGGAGGATTGGATTTTAAAGGGCACGGAATCTATTTATTGTCAGAGGGAAAGTAATAATGAGGAAGGGGAAGGAACTCCGAGAGGGAGAAAAAGTTTTGTTTGCTGTCGCACAGGAAGAAATCCATGCAGACCCGACGCCAGACCCCGGACTACTCCGATATCCAACATGAAAAACTGTCTATTTGTTAGGTACGGTATACAGATATACATGAAGCACCGCGCAGCTTTCCAAATATATGCCTTTATTTATTGAAGGACTACACCTACCATCATTGCACATCTGTAATTCACAATTGTGTGTATAATACCCAGTGAGTGCTTTTTACTGGCGCAGGGTATGAAAACTTTCACAATTACCTTTACTCTGCAAAACTTGTTGTGATTGCTAGAGGGGGCCACAGAGGAAGACGTAAAACACCCCCCTTCCTTCGTACATGGTTCATGCCACCACATCCCTCCATCCTAGGACTTGTAGTCCCTTTTCAATTACATCTGGCCACAGGCCCCATAGCAGCTACAAAGCCTATCCTGATCTAACACATAGGATCGCTGTCAACTGAACAGATAAGGTCCCTCAACCCCTGCGGAATGGGATAAGCGTGTCACATACACCTCAGGTGATGCTTATCTTCCATGGGAAACAAAGGATCTGACCGGTTAAAATCCATCGTTTGGTAAAGGTGTGTCGACCTATTTCCGTTCTCTCTCGTTGGGTGGGGTAGTGTGATTCATTTTTGTAGACGGGCTCTCACTATATAACAGGCTGGTGGTGCAAGGAAAATTCGGTATTTCCTCAGTATATCTAAAATGTATTAAAGGGGTTGTCCACGTTCTGACAACTGATGACCTATCCGCCGGATAGGTCATCAGTACATCATCGGTGCGGATCCAACACCCGGACCCCGCACCGGACTGCGGGCACCAGATGTTATGGCACACAATGTGATGTACGGAGCCTGAAGGGCTCCGTACATAACATAGTGGCCGTGCTACAGAATTGCAGGTCTTCTCCTATTCACTTGAATACAGTACTTCAGCTCGGCCGCTCTTCCATGGCCAGAGCTAACTGCTTCCGGCTTGTACGTCCGGTGCACAAAGGCAACAGACCAGCTGATCTGTTCGGGGTTCATGTGTCGGACCCCCACAGATCATGTACTAATGACCTATCCGGTGGATAGGTCATCAGTTGTCAGAAAGTGGAAAACCCCTTTAAGCAATGAGAGCCCGCGCCATTGTGTAGTATATAGGATTTAAAGGCGCAGTATAGAAATGCTGTACTCATATGGGGTAAAATGTAATCCTCAGTTGTTGGACCGGGGTCGTCCTGCCTGTCTGTAGTCTGTAAATAGTCCTCCGGTAATCCCGTTGTATCGCAGGTCGTGCTGATGAAGTGATCCTATAGATCAGTAAGGCTTTGTGTGTCCGTGAACAAATAACAGACCCGGCCTCAGTATCAGGTCAAAAAGTTACTTTTCATTTTTTCAAGTTTTAGTCAAAAGACTGGTAAAATACATAAGTAAGACCATATATAAAACCAGGAGTGAAACGTTTCGCAGGTGATCTCTGCTTCATCAGGAGTGAATGGTAAACTATTTACCGACCACGGACGGGGAGGACGATCCCAGGTCCAACGACTGAGGATTACATTTTACCCCATGTGAGTGCAACATTTCTATACTGCGCCTTTAAAACCTATATACTACACAATGGCTGGCGCTTTCTTTGCTTAATAGGTTACAATGCGACCTGTTAGAGATGATCTTTCCCCCACACGTATTAGGTTGTCGGTGAATCCTGTTACAATTGGTGAGACCGGCCAACAAGTATCTGTGACCAGGTTAGCGCGGTTATACACCGGCACAGTTTATTTGATATATTTGATCAAGTATCTTTTCAGTAGCCGGATGGGGACTCCAAAAAGTAATGTAATAAGATTAACCTGGGGTTAAGTATTGACCCCTTTTCTCCATGCAAAACCACTTCATACTTGTGAGTCTCCACATGGTTTGGATGGAGCGCACGTTACACTCAGCAGCCGGCTTGTGATTTATTGGATAAACATTTGCTGCTGGCTCTTCGACAACCATCCAGTAATTCTCAGTGTACAACGCAGGCCACATTACAAATCTCAATGAGTTCATGTGCGCGCTCCGGCACCCGCGTTTTAGTACCTGCCACGCTTCCGTAATCAATGATCCTACAAATGTCTGAGGAAGGATGATGGAACTTCTGTCTCCGAGACGTCTCCTTTCCTAAGGAGCAGCAGTAATTTGGGCTTGAGATCTAGTGCGGAGGCACCAGGTATCCACCAGAGCAATATAAAAGCCTAGCTTGTGGCTCCTAATGGAAAATCTGTACCAGGGCCCCACAACGGTCACATGTATAGTCCTGCTGACCCCTTATGAGAGGCCGTATCACCACCTCAGCGCAGGCTTGACTGACTTAGGCCTCATGCACACGGCCGTGCCCGTAATCACAGCCCGCGAATGCGGACACAGCCAGCCGCCGACGGGCCGCACGCCGCATTTTCGTGCCGTGCTCCCATACAAAGTATTGGAGCACGGCCCGTAAAATCAGAAAAGTAGGACATGCTCCGTATTTCCCGGTATGGCGCTACAGAAAGGTGTCCGCGGCCAATAGGACCGGGCAGATCCGTAATTGCGGACTGTATTGCGGTCCACATTTCCGGAGTTTTTTTACGGTCGTGTGCATGGGACCTTAGATAAATATGAGTAATGTGTCCCATAGGAAATAAATGAGTGCCGATACTAGGGCCAGATGATAAAGGTTATGTCTGAACAGCGACATACGTAGTGCACAGGACGCCTATATTATAGAACCCCCCCCCCCCGCACCCACAAACCAGGAGTGTTAGACGGTCTAAATGAGCGTCAAAGTTTTCAAAGTTTGAGGTTCACTCAGGCGCTAAACGTTGGCTACCAGCTGAGGCCTTGATGCATCTCACGCACTGACCTTTCGTTCGGCCGACCGTTTATGCCCAGTATTACGACTTGCTTTTTTTACTGACCGGAAACGTCTCTCTCCCCCCAGTATGCGAATTCATATTGCCACCTTATGTTCTACCTCTCCTCCTGCAATGTAAATCCAGAGAAATTGTTCTGGCGTAGAGATGATGAAAAGGCCAGCGACATTAGCCATCATTAGAAGAGAAATCATGTATTCCTCACAGCCGAGATGCACATAATTAGAAAATAGAAAAAGGTCAGATCTTGCCATTATCAACTCAATCAGCCGCCGAGTGCCACGCAGTCAATTAATTCAGCATCTGTGTTTTTTACAATCCTGCGCACGTCTTTCGGTGGCCTGTAACTCTTCAGGGGGACAGATATACTGCTTGGCCAGGCAGCGACATAAATGAGAGCTGAACAAATGATCTGAGATAATTGAGAGATTTATGTCATTGTGTGTCTGTACGTATAGATGGATCTCTCTCCGTCCTCGCTCCTTTACACTGACATAGAAATCTGCCGCATCTCTCGCTTTATCAGGGTTATTATTCCGTCGGAGGCGACTCCTGCATGCAATTAAATAACATGGAACAGCGATACATCCATGAAGGGGTCGTCATATCAGCCATAAAAAACTGCAAAAAAAAGTCTCTTGTAAATTCATTCTTTTTTGTGTGTGTGTGTGTGTGTGTGTGTGTGGAGAGTTTTTGTGTTTTTTGTTGCGTTGTTTTTTAGATCAAATTTTGTAATCGCTGCCCAAGCATGGCATTTTTTGTAAAAACAAAAACCAAAAATGCAACAAAAACAACTAAGGGCCTGTTCACATCACCATTCGCTTTCCGTTGTGGGGTTCACCCGACGGAAACCTCTGACGGAACCCCGGAACAGAAAGCGAACGGTGATGTGAACAGGCCCTTATGTAAATGTACCCTATGGGTATGTAAACGCATCACGCGCAAATAAGGGCCTGTTCACATCACCGTTCGCTTTCCGTTCCGGCGTTCCGTCGGGTGAACCCCGCAAGTGAAAGTGAATCCGTTTGCATCACCATTGATATCAATGGTGACGGAAACATCGCTAATGGTTTCCATTCGTCACCATTCCGGCTGGTTTCCGTTTTAACGACGGAATGAATAGCGGAGTCGACTGCGCTATGGATTCCATCGGAATAACAGAAATCTTCCGGAACGGTGACGAACGGAAACCATTAGCAATGTTTCCGTCACCATTGATATCAATGGTGACTGAAACGGAAGCTGTGGTTTCACTTTCCGTTGCGGGGTTCACCCGACAGAAAACTCAGACGGAACCCCGGAACGGAAAGCAAACGGTGATGTGAACAGGCCCTTAAACATTTTTGCAAATTGACCGCGTCGTGTGACTACGCCCTCACTGGTTTTCTGGCTCAGGTTTGCATTCTGCTAACTGAAATGATCCTGCACATTCGCGAAGCCGTTTCTTCATTTGCAATATTTCTCGCGTGCATTTTCAGGTCCTGTCCGTTCGTTGAATCTGTAGCACTAAACAAATTCACTGCTGTGCGCAGCTCTGGCCAAAGACCAAGTGACCTCTATGTCTGCTTTTCAGGGGGTTCTCTTCGTGGTGGGTCGAGGCGATGTTTAAAGTCCTCGTGACCACGTTTCTGCTGCATATACAGTGAAGGGCTTTTGGTGAACTTTTTCGAGTATTCTGGGACAGCGGTCTTTAAGCTTTGCCTCTCCAGCTTTTGCTGCCAACCCATGATTGGAGTTGTAGTTCAGTAACAGCTGAAGACACTGATTAGGCCTCATGCACACGCCCGTGCCGGTAATCACTGCCTGTCATTGCAGGTACGACCAGACGGCAGTGGAGAGCGACCCGCATTTTCGGCCCGCGCTCCCATACAAAGTACGGGAGCACAGACCGTAAGAAGCAAAAGGTAGGACATGTCCTATCTTTTTCGGAGGCTTTCTATGGCCCGGACGCCTTCCCGCAAAAATACGTGAAGGTGTCCACGGTCAATAGAAATGAATTGGTCCGTAATTGCGGACAAATGATACGGTTGTGTGCATGGGGCCTTTGAGACCACTGATTGCCTAAAGGGAATGGACATGTGGGCGCTGCTACATACAAAGATCTTTGAGTAGCACGGAGCCTATACATTTGTATGTGGTTTCCTAACGTTACCCAAATGGCTCACCCAATAGAGGAGAGCAGTCATGGGGAAATTGGATCGTCCTCGTCTGACACCGTCAACATCAATGCAGAGAGGAGAAGGCCTGATGGTCATCCTCGCTCCATCCAGAATATACAGGCGCTGGCTCCAGTCTGCCGATGGTGCAGTGGACAGAAGGCGAGGGGAGTTGGGTGTTCCCATTACCCGAAATGATTCAGGTAATAGGTTTATATAGCGAATTGCTGTAAACCTTTTACTTCGCTAAGAATTCCCTAATATAATATTATAATATATTCTGAAAGGCAGTCCACACTAAATATATAAGTTTCTACAATGTCTCTGCGGTGAGCGCGTAGTACAGAACAGTTTACATGAATATATCCGTGCTGATCACGTGTATCATGGAGTCATTTGGCTTTTTCAGATGGTGAAGGCGATCCAGGTCCTGAGAATCCATCTGCTGGAATTGGAGAAAGTAAATGAATTGTGCAAGGATTTTTGCAACCGCTACATCACCTGCCTGAAGACGAAAATGCACAGTGATAATCTGCTCAGGAACGACTTGGGTGGACCCTACTCCCCTAACCAGCCATCCAACAGCATTCACACACAGGTCAGAGAACCTCTTCTGTTTATGGGTTTTTGATTTGCTGCCAATCAAGACCAATATTTGCATCGTCAGCGTTCCTACATGAACATGGTATATAGGGCAAAACTTTAAATCCCACATTCCTTCCTCCATGAGGCTCGGTGTAGGGGCCGGTAAAGATAATCCTGGAATTCTATATTCTGGCTTTGATTTGTTGACTGCTTTGCCTGCCCCGTGCCGAGCGTCTGTGAGCACGCTTATATCAGTTTGCTATTTCTAAGCTTTTGCTGAAGAGACCCCAGACTTCCAGGGAGTCCTGATTGGTGTAGACCGGTGCATGTCAAACTGTGAGGCGCCCCCTAGTTGTTGTGGAGGCCCAGCTGGGATGCAGCTTTCACAGAAGCGATCATAGGCTTCTCTGACTTCAGCAATATTTGGTTTTCCAACATAATTGACTCATTTTGTGCCTATTTTAATGTTCTTCTGGATTCAGGAGACAAAACATAAATTGAGAAATATTTTAAATTTTTGGATGAATTTGTACTACTGGTTGTGAGACCCAGACATCACCATTTTCTGACGGGTGAGGCCCCGGTAGAGAAAGTTTGAGAAGCCCTAGTGTAGACCCTGTCATGGGCTCAGTTCTGCTGTTCTCATTTTGGATCTGTTCTCCCACCAAAAAAAAAAAACGAAAAACGAATTGGTATCATCTTCATCCGCTCTATATAAAAAAACAAATATATATATATATATATATATATATATATGTGTGTGTGTGTGTGTGTTTTTGGTCCTTTGTGTTCAACATTCTGTGTCGATAATTTAATAATATCTGTAAGGCCAGGTTCCCACGGGTCGGATACGCTGCGTAAAACTACACCGCGTATCCAACCTGGAACCCGCAACACATTCCGTCTGAAAAACCGGTGCAGTTTTTCGGACTAATTGTTCCAGTGATTAAAAAGAAAAACTCGCCCCCCCCTCCCCCCCAGCAGTTATCATGGTGATGCCTCCCTCCTTTGCTGTCCGATCCGGCCTCCCAGGATGACGCTGCAGTCCATGTGACTGCTGCAGCCTGTGATTGGCCTGTGATTGGCTGCAGCAGTCACATGGGATGAAACGTCACCCCAGGAGGCCGGACTGGAGGAAGAAGCGGGAAGCTCTGGGTAAGTATAAAGTTTTTTATTCTTTATTCTGAGTTGCGATATTTGCGATTCCGTCACAGAAGTCGCAACACTCGGCTTTCTGTTTTGTGGGTTTTGCCGCCCCATTGAATTCAATAGTTAAAACCCGCAACAGAAAAGCAATGAAAACGCAGCATAAATTGACGTGCTGTGGATTTAAATTCTGCGCCGCAGGTCAATTTATTAACATTTTTGCTGCGTTTTTCTTCCGCAGCGTGGGCATGGGATTTTCCAAATCTCATCCACTTTGCTGCCGCTGTAAATGTAGCGTTTACGCTACGTGGGAAACCCGGCCTTGGGGTGCCCGTACCCGCCGTGGCCATTCTGCGATATTTGCCGTATGCCAAAACTGCACACATTTTACACAATGTGGTTTTCGGTGCTCTTGTACAGGTGACGCACGCCATTCTCGGCACGCTTGCGGCATGTACGGGCACTCTTAGTTGAATCTCTTCATTGATACATTTCTGGTCTCCCCTGTGCAGTCAACAGAATGTAGAGATGTTTATTCGGTAACTGCTGAACATACCGTTCACTATTATAGAAGCGAAGCTGGAACCCCGGAACCTTTCACCGATTTTCCAGCATTAGGCATGAGATGCAGCTTCGCTGTGCTGCATTTCTGCAGTCCTTTCCGTGGAACTGACCATCGTCTGATGCTTGTATAATGATTGCCGCAGCGCTCGCAGTCCCCTCGTTCCCGGCTCTTGATCCAGCTGTCACATTTCCAACAGCTTTTGTTTTATGTATTTTATGAGCTGGAGAGAATATTTAAATATTGCATGTGCTGGCAGCAGAACGAGGTGGGGTAGTCGATGAGATCTGGAATATTTGATGTGATCTCCATGAAAAGATACATTTATTCTGAGCAAAATTTCTTAACATTTGTAACTTCACTTCCAGGATCGCCTCAAAATATCCAAATAAATAATGGCGTGAAAAATCTAATTTAGACATCCTGGAATAACGGTCACTTAGTCACTGGTTTTAACAGTAGAGAGAACGCATGGAATTATTTTTTTTTTGTTTTGTTTCTTTCTTGTTTGCTAATATCCTCTGGAAATAGACGTCTTATCCCTTCCTTGCTTATTGCAGTTTCCCTTATGAGCGAAATTAGCAAGAAACTTGCATAAAGGACGACAATAATTGCTCAACGAGCATCTCGTTTGTAATTTATTAGCTTCTATTATTGCGGGTTGTCATAGCAACAACTTGCATCCAGGGCGACAAGAGAGATGTTAGATATGAGGCGATGAGACTGCGAGCTCAGGAAAACGGAGATGCACATTTTTATCAGTAATTTTGCTGAAAATGGGAAGTGAGAAGTTAATGAGATGTAAAGCCGTCCTGTGGCTGTTGTGAATATATATTTTTTTAACTGTTGATCTAATTAGAAAGCCGTGGTCAGGACACATAACGAGGACTTCACTTTTCACAAATGCCTCAGATCATGGCAGAAAATAAATATGTGTTCCCATTCCTTCTCTACAATGATCCAAGTCAACTTGGTTCATAATGGATCTGAATCTGCCGTAAAAATAATCTTCGGGCTTGTTTTAAAATAAAATTTATTTTGTAGCAGCTCAAATAACGTAAGGATTGTTCCGAACCTTGTCTTCTACCTGTTATTAGTGCTTCAATCCCTCACTGCTGCATATCTCCAAACTGCTGTCACCCATAAACTGACAATTACAGGACACCCGTATAGTGGCGTTCACCGGACACCCGTGTAGTGACGTTCACCGGACACCCGTGTAGTGACGTTCATGGGACACACATATACTGACACTCACCGGACACCCATATAGTGACGTTCATGGGACACCCATATAGTGACGTTCATGGGACACCCATATAGTGACGTTCACCGGACACCCGTATAGTGACGTTCATGGGACACCCGTATAGTGACGTTCATGGGACACCCGTATAGAGACGTTCACCGGACACCCGTATAGTGACGTTCACGGGACACCCGTATAGTGACGTTCACGGGACACCCGTATAGTGACGTTCACGGGACGCCCGTATAGTGACGTTCACGGGATGCCCGTATAGTGACGTTCACGGGATACCCGTATAGTGACGTTCACGGGACACCCGTCTAGTGACGTTCACGGGACACCCGTCTAGTGACGTTCACCGGACACCCGTCTAGTGACGTTCACCGGACACCCGTCTAGTGACGTTCACCGGACACCCGTATAGTGACGTTCACGGGACACCCGTATAGTGACGTTGACCGGACACCCGTATAGTGACGTTCACCGGACACCCGTATAGTGACGTTCACCGGACACCCGTATAGTGACGTTCACGGGATACCCGTATAGTGACGTTCACGGGATACCCGTATAGTGACGTTCACGGGATACCCGTATAGTGACGTTCACCGGACACCCGTATAGTGACGTTCACCGGACACCCGTATAGTGACGTTCACCGGACACCCGTATAGTGACGTTCACCGGACACCCGTATAGTGACGTTCACTGGACACCCGTATAGTGACGTTCACCGGACACCCGTATAGTGACGTTCACCGGACACCCGTATAGTGACGTTCACGGGGCACCCGCGCAGTGACAGCCCCAGGACCCCGCATATAGAGCGACAGCCACAAGACAATATATGAGGATGAAGGCTCCGCTCTGCCTGACACATTGCAAATAAACACTTGCCCACTGATACCAAATCATGTTTCACATTCTTTAAAGATAACCTGTCGCTGACTTTATGCTGCCCTTTCTGAGAACAGCATAAAGTAGTGACTGACGCTGATTTCATGCCTGATAGTTTAGTGATTTAAGATAAACTTACATTTTGAATGTTGCAGCACGATGCGACCGCTGGGAGGAAGGAGGTGTCCGGAGTATTCATTAGATGCTGCTCCCCCCCTGCCCAGCCACCAATGATTGACTGCTTTCTCCCTATGAACAGTAATAGGCAGCATAAAGTCAGTGACGGGTAGAGTACCTGTACGGAGAGGGATGGGAGGTGGAGGGTTCTCTTCTTATGATTGATTGCTAGTGAGGTAAGTGAAGAATCCCCTGGGTGACCAATTGACAAAGGATCTGGCACTAAGGAGAGAATATATGGCTGACAATGGTAGGTGCCAGACAGCTACTGCCTGTCTGGCGCACAATCAACTTCCTGTCAAATGGGAGCCTATTCGTGAACTCGGGTAAAGTGTAAAATCGAGGAGTTACCTACAGCAATCAGTCCATTTTTTAACTACAATAATGTCTGCTGGACTCTGCTCCGTAGCTATTGACACTTCCACTTCTTTGCATTAGTTTTCAGGACTTAGTTCTGTCTATTAAATAAATGCACGGCCTGTGGTTACCTTTTTCCATCGGCACGAAGAAATGTAATTACCTACAAGGAATCACAGCTTGTGTTGTGGAACAGATGGTGGTGACTGATAGAATTTGGTGACCTGGAGACCTACAGCTTGACCAAAGACATGGAATAGTGACCGTGCCAATTTTTCTCTGGCGCCCTCCCCATTCTGGAGTCCTGCCCTGCTCGCTGTGTATGAATAAGATGTCCCTGGACGGATATGTTTTTCCTGAAGTCATCTAGTTTCTGGGGCAGCAGCAGATTTACTCAGCCAGTTGGATGGACGTGTGTTCTGTTTCGGAACAGGATATTGGCATTTCATATATGCAAAGTAATGAAATAAGACCACAATGTCACTAGGAACTTCCGTTCTGAGGAAATTGAATGTAATCCCTCTTGTTTACGTACCGTAGACCAGACCATGCAGCTAATTTAGGGGCCCTGGATGAAGAGGGTCCAGCCCTAGTTGATCCCTTCTCCTTTTGCTACTGGGTGGCAAGAACCTGTGCAGGACTCTGGTCCAAGGGTCATAGGAAAGGTTTGAAGAGGATAATAAACACCAGGGTGTCAGAACCTGGAACCATGGACGGCCCAATTAGATTTTTTTCTATAGGAACTTCTCTCCTCTATATTGTCAATAGTGGACAATTCTACCATGACTATATATGGGCGTATGCATCAACTTTTAAAAGGGAAGTCCATTCAAAAACTTGGGTGAGGTCTCTTGCTGTCCGCCCTGAAGCTACTGAGATATTTAATTCTAACAAGGTTTTATCCACCCTGTGATGTTTTGACACCCTCAAGTTAGTAAAAACTTTTTCAATGAGAGCATGGCCTTGAAATATTTGTGTCTGCTGGAGTTTCTATTATAAGGTTTAATGGGGTAGTGGTATAAGGGGGGCCACCGTCCACAGTGCAGAATTTGTAGCATTGAATTGTGTCGTTTGTCGTTGCAGGATTTGTTACAGAACTCCCCAAACCCACTGTCTGGCTTATCCAACAACTCGCAAGGAATCGTGGTGCCGTCCTCCGCACTTCAGCAAAGCGGCCTCTCCATGACAACCGTCAACTCCTCGCAGGTTGTATCAGGTGGGAAAATGGCAAACTGAAATGATTCATATTACACTACGGGGAACAGAGAAAATCTTCTCTACATGACAAACTATCACTCAGTAATCACATACGATTTCATGGACCCCCCCCCCCCCCCAGGCTGCTGCGTGTGGCCTCTTTCCTGTTTTACATATGGGGCCCCGTTATCACTTGTTTGATCCCTGACTGGCCCCGGATGATACGTGAGTGATACTTCATCCAACCAACAGAGTAGGGATGACTGTGACTGACGCTATGACGCTCGTCTATGGAGCGCGTGAATAACACCATCTCACCTTAGAAAGTTTTCCCTGTTTCGGGGAGTCCGTCACCAGAAATTTGCCCATCAAATCAGCCGCACAGTGATACAGTGTAGCCTCTCCTGAATATAACGCTGTTCTTATTTTTCAGCTTTTTGGAGCAACAAGGACGTCACTGCTGCTCCAAACTGCTCTACCGTCTATCCCCAGTCCGACCCTCCCTTCCCTCTGTGATTGACAGGGCCAGGCAGTGTAGAAGCCATGATCACGCCTGGCCCGTATTCTTCCTGTGCGTGCCCACGCCTCGGCTTCCGAATCGTTGCATGCGCAGTAAAGCACTAAATTTTCACCGGTCGAATCAGCTCTACTGCACATGCGCCGATTAAGGAGCCACGGTGCGGGCACGCTCAGGAGAATACGGGGCCAGGCGTGATCACGGCTTCTACACTGCCCGGCCCTGTCAATCAAATAAGGAAGGGAGGGTTGGACTGGGGGTAGACGGTAGAGCAGTTTGGAGCAGCGGCGACGTCCTCGTTGCTCCAAAAAGCTAATTTGCATATAAAGAATAAAGTTATTATCGCTGCAACGGAGACACTCGGCTGAAGAGTGAGAGCAGCGTTCTATTCAGAAGAGGCTACACTGTCACTGTGCGGCTGCTTTGATGGGCCAGTCTCTGGTGACGGACTCCCTGTAAGCGCTCCTGCCCCATGCAGCGTCTCATATGGTCTGCAGCCACTTTGTTTTCTGCTTTGCCTTGTGCATCGTGTGTGGTGTCTGCTCCATGTAATGTGTGGTTTTTTTTGTTCTTTATTGCGATGTGTTCTCAGAGGAGAGGAGGGCGCCTGTGTATAATAACACAAATCTCTCATGATGGGGATGTATTATTCATGAGGGAGAGATCCGGATCCCCCAGTGAAATAGTTTAACCCTTCCGAGCCCACATTTTGTTTACATACCGGCAGAAGTCATTACGTCTTCTGTACAACCCAATTGAAGAAGTGTAAACCAACTGTGTCTTCATTTTTTTATTTTTGTTTTGCAGAATTGCGATTTTCTGTTTTCCGCATTTTACATTATGCAGATAGAAATTACTACTTGATTATGAGTCATGTAAAGTAAATGCGGCCTGGTAAAATCGATAACATGACATATCCCTGGGGTGGATCACACTGTGCGGCCACCTCCTGTATATGTCATCTTTGCAGCACGCTGATATCTCAATCGTTTCTGTCAGCGCAGATTCCTGTGCGTCACACACAGTTTCCAAGCATAATCGAAAAATAAAGTTAGACGTCAGAGCAAAAGGCAAAATAGATGTTAAAGAGGCTCTGTCACCCCATTATAAGTGCCCTGTCTCCTACATAATGTGATCGGCGCTGTGATGTAGGTGACAGCAGTGTTTTTTATTTAGAAAAACGATCTATTTTCACCACGTTATAACCTATTTTAGATTTATGCTAATGACTTTCTTAATGCCTAACTGGGCGTGTTTTTACTTTTGACCAAGTGGGCGTTGTGGAGAGAAGTGTATGACGCTGACCAATCAGTGACCAATCAGCGACCAATCAGTGTCATACACTTCTCTCCATTATCTTACTCTGCACATAGTGATCCTGCGTTGTTCACTATGTGCTGTCACATACTCAGACGTTAGCGTTACTGAAGTGTCTTGACAGTGAATAGACATCACCTCCAGCTAGGACGTTTGTGTGGGACTTATAGCACAGCAAGCGTGATCTCGCTGTAAACTGTCATTTCCAGCATGATCTCGCGAGATTACGCTTGCTGTGCTGTAAATCCCACACAAAAGTGTCGGGATTGTGAATAGACATCCCGTCCTGGCTGATAGTGATGTCTATTCACTGTCAAGACACTTCAGTAACGTTAATGTGTGAGTATAAGACAGCACATAGTGAACAACGCAGGATCACTATGTGCAGAGTACATAAATGGGGAGAAGTGTATGACGCTGATTGGTCACTGATTGGTCAGCGTCATACACTTCTCTTTACAACACCCACTTGTAAAAATACACCCAGTTGGGCATTAAGAAAGTCATTAGCATAAAGCTAAAAATCAGTCATAACTTGGTGAAAAATGATGTTTTTTCTAAATAAAAAATACTGCTGTAATCTACATTACAGCGCCGATCACATTATGTAGGAGATAGGACA
The DNA here is from genome assembly GCF_050947455.1 of Rhinoderma darwinii. Classification (NCBI taxonomy): domain Eukaryota; kingdom Metazoa; phylum Chordata; class Amphibia; order Anura; family Rhinodermatidae; genus Rhinoderma; species Rhinoderma darwinii. The sequence continues at coordinate 5,613,572 of NC_134696.1, forward strand.
CTTATAATCTGGTGACAGCCTCTTTATTACTAGGACCACTGTTATCTACATTACAGCGCCGATCACATTATGTAGGAGACAGGGCACTTATAATCTGGTGACAGCCTCTTTATTACTAGGACCACTGTTATCTACATTACAGCGCCGATCACATCATGTAGGAGACAGGGCACTTATAATCTGGTGACAGCCTCTTTATTACTAGGACCACTGTTATCTACATTACAGCGCCGATCACATCATGTAGGAGACAGGGCACTTATAATCTGGTGACAGCCTCTTTATTACTAGGACCACTGTTATCTACATTACAGCGCCGATCACATTATGTAGGAGATAGGATGCTTATAATCTGGTGACAGCCTCTTTATTACTAGGACCACTGTTATCTACATTACAGGGCCGATCACATTATGTAGGAGACAGGGCACTTATAATCTGGTGACAGCCTCTTTATTACTAGGACCACTGTTATCTACATTACAGCGCCGATCACATCATGTAGGAGACAGGGCACTTATAATCTGGTGACAGCCTCTTTATTACTAGGACCACTGTTATCTACATTACAGCGCCGATCACATCATGTAGGAGACAGGGCACTTATAATCTGGTGACAGCCTCTTTATTACTAGGACCACTGTTATCTACATTACAGCGCCGATCACATCATGTAGGAGACAGGACACATAATCTGGTGACAGCCTCTTTATTACTAGGACCACTGTTCTCTACATTACAGCGCCGATCACATCATGTAGGAGACAGGGCACTTATAATCTGGTGACAGCCTCTTTAATGTAATTTTACTGACATAAACAGATTACATCTGACAGATCATTTTTCTAGTTTTAGTCGCTTTCTCCACCATCCAGAAAATGTTGTGTTAGAAAAAGTGATCCTTTACTATGACTGTTGTTTTCTGGATTATATTTTAATGCTTGAATTACTTTAAAGTATTTCTCCACCTAAATTTTTTTTGACAAATATATGATTAATACAATAGAAATTTGCGGTTTAGGTCCCTGCCAAGTCTCCCTACATCTTCAATTTGCCTCATTTTTCTGTTAAATCTTCTTGATTTCAGGGATAATTCTACATTTAAATTCTGCCTGGAAAAATCAGCTCCAGTTTTTCTTAAGTGGTTTTGCACCACACGCGTTTTTTGCTGCGGTTTTTTTAGGCTTTTTTTTAGCTATCTCTTCAACAGAAAAATGGAATAACCGTGAGCGTGTTTTGTAAAAAAAACGCGTCAAAAATCGCGGCAAAAACACGTGTTTATTTCCGTCTCCCATTGATTTCAATGGGATTTTTGAGGCGGAAAATGACTCAAGATAGAGCATGTTGCTTCTTTTTCCCGTGAGCGTTTTCTTTTGCTCACGATAAAAAAACGCCTCCACCTCCCATTGAAATAAATGGGAGTCAATTTCGGCCAATTTTTGCCGCGGTTTCCGTGGCAAAAAACCTCCATGTGAACACGGCCTAAAGGGTATGTCCACTGTTAAACTCAATTTTAGCAAGTTTATACATACAGTCAATACAGGATGCACTCACTATTCTGCTGGTGGGGTCACTGTGTACATACATTACATTACTTATCCTGTACTGATCCTGAGTTACATCCTGTATTATACTCCAGAGCTGCACTCACTATTCTGCTGGTGAAGTCACTGGGTACATACATTATATTACTTATCCTGTACTGATCCTGAGTTACATCCTGTATTATACTCCAGAGCTGCACTCACTATTCTGCTGGTGGAGTCACTGTGTACATACATTACATTACTTATCCTGTACTGATCCTGAGTTACATCCTGTATTATACTCCAGAGCTGCACTCACTATTCTGCTGGTGGAGTCACTGTGTACATGCATTATATTACTTATCCTGTACTGATCCTGAGTTACATCCTGTATTATACTCCAGAGCTGCACTCACTATTCTGCTGGTGAAGTCACTGGGTACATACAGTACATTACTTATCCTGTACTGATCCTGAGTTACATCCTGTATTATACTCCAGAGCTGCACTCACTATTCTGCTGGTGGAGTCACTGGGTACATACATTACATTACTTATCCTGTACTGATCCTGAGTTATATCCAGTATTATACTCCAGAGCTGCACTCACTATTCTGCTGGTGCAGTCACTGGGTACATACATTACATTACTTATCCTGTACTGATCCTGAGTTACATCCTGTATTATACTCCAGAGCTGCACTCACTATTCTGCTGGTGGAGTCACTGTGTACATACATTACATTACTTATACTGTACTGATCCTGAGTGACATCCCGTATTATAATCCAGAGCTGCACTCACTATTCTGCTGGTGGAGTCACTGTGTACATACATTACATTACTTATCCTGTACTGATCCTGAGTTATATCCTGTATTATACTCCAGAGCTGCACTCACTATTCTGCTGGTGGAGTCACTGTGTACATACATTACATTACTTATCCTGTACTCATCCTGAGTTACATCCTGTATTATACTCCAGAGCTGCACTCACTATTCTGCTGGTGGAGTCACTGGGTACATACATTACATTACTTATCCTGTACTGATCCTGAGTTACATTGTTAGGGATCTGCCAGGTACTTCATCTAGGTATACTCCTGGGATTAATCAATCCACACCTGAGGCCAGACCTGTTCGACTGACACCATCTCCCACCAACCAGGGTGGCAGGCTCAGGAGTGGGAGAGCCTATCGCGGCCTGGTCTGTCGGAGTTAGCTCCGCCCCCTGTCCTTTATTACCTGCCCTGTTCTCTCCCTCAGTGCTTGTAATTCTTTTGGATTCCTGGCCCCACTGCTGCTTGCTCCAGCCTGCTTCTGCCGTGCTTCTGCCTTGCTGCAGTTCTGCTTGACCTGCTTTGCTTTGCTCCTGGCTTGCTTCTGTCTCCTTGCCCGCTTGGGTGTACTCACTTCGTCCTGGTCCTGACTGTCCGTTCGCCGCTCCGTTTCCTCGTGGCGTTCCGTGGCTACTGCCCCTTCCCTTGCATGTTCCCTGTTTGTTTTCCTGTGCACTTAGACAGCGTAGGGACCGCCGCCCAGTTGTACCTCGTCGCCTAGGGCGGGTCGTTGCAAGTAGGCAGGGACAGGGCGGTGGGTAGATTAGGGCTCACTTTCCCTTCACCTCCTTCCTGCCATTACATACATCCTATATTATACTCCAGAGCTGCACTCACTATTCTGCTGGTGAAGTAACTGGGTACATACATTACATTACTTATCCTGTACTGATCCTGAGTTACATCCTGTATTATACTCCAGAGCTGCACTCACTATTCTGCTGGTGGAGTCACTGGGTACATACATTACATTACTTATCCTGTACTGATCCTGAGTTATATCCAGTATTATACTCCAGAGCTGCACTCACTATTCTGCTGGTGCAGTCACTGGGTACATACATTACATTACTTATCCTGTACTGATCCTGAGTTACATCCTGTATTATACTCCAGAGCTGCACTCACTATTCTGCTGGTGTAGTCACTGTGTACATACATTACATTACTTATCCTGTACTGATCCTGAGTTACAGCCTGTTCAATGGTCCCTTAAGTTGGTTCCGGGACGAGCATTGTACGTTTCAAATCTTGTAACTTGAGACCCTAACTCTATATAAATCCAGTAATACGTTTTTTTAAAGTCCCCAAAATGTCAACCAAAAATAAGAAAAAAATGATTTTTTTTTAAGTCCCGAGTAACATCCTGTATTATACTCAAGAGCTGCAGTCACGATGCTTCTTCTTGTTTTTTTTTATTGGAAACAGTCAGCAAGCTTGTGGACAGACACCTCCCTAGTAGCTGAGCTGTGCTCCTATAATAAAGGGGCAGTTACTGTTTCTTGCATCAGATGGCTTTACAACAACAGGTATAAAGACAGCACTACCAGAATAAGTTCTGTACAGACACAGAACAAACAAGGTATGCTCAGAGATTTCAGCTCCGAAGCCTTCAGTATTGTCACAGCAGCTCTGGAATGTAGCTGGACTAGTAATGCAATTTATTTATAACGTTACTCCACCTTATATGAACAGTCATTTCTAGGGACATAAATATTCATATTTTAAGGTATATCAGTATTTCTATAGATCTCTGGACCTACCAGCCACTGATGCCATGCCAGAAGTCATAGAAAACATGGAGAGATTTAAGTGAAATAAATTGTGCAAATTTCCCATCATACAACTTAGGGTGTGAACCCGTCTTCACTAGGAATTGAGGGACAGGTGGCGCTGTATAATGACTCAGATTGTAATATATGTATATTGTATGCTGCAGGATCGGCTGTAGACTCGTAAGAAGTAAACTTACTGCTGACACGTGTTCTGCTGCTGTGTCTTCTCTGATTGTCATTGGGGCTCCGCACTTAATATCTGATCTCCTGTGTTTTGTAGGGGGTGCACTTTACCAACCAGTTACAATGGTAACATCCCAGGGACAAGTAGTAACTCAAGCGATCCCACAAGGAGCAATCCAGATCCAAAACGCACAGGTAAAAGTTCTATACTTTATGAGCAATGACTCTTGACTGCGTGAACTTTCAGGACTGTGGGATAACACATGGATGATGCTTTTATTTACATGATATCCTCTGTAGCCTGCAGCAGCTTCTCTTCTTTCCGTATGCATTAGGTCTAGTACAAATGAACAATTACATTATCTTCAGATTTTATTTATAATGATTTTATAGCAGTAACTGCAGTGTACCACCTGCGCTGTGAAAGCAGGATCCATGATAGCAAAGCGAAATAATATGGTTGTAGTAAAATGGTATTTCCCAAAAAGCAATCAACACATAGCAACTTTGAAAATAGTCTTAAAGGGTAACTAAACTTTCAACAAACTTCTGACATGTCAGAAGATTTGATCGGTGGGGGTCCGAGCACTGAGACCCCCACCGATCGCTAAAACGAAGTGGCAGTAATGCTCGTGTGAGCGCTGAGCCGCTTGGTTTCTGATCGGCTTTTGCCAGAAAGCCGATGTAGCGGAGTACAGACTCAATAGAAAGTATATGGGTCCAAACACCGCTACATCGGCTTTCTGAGAAAAGCCGATCAGAAATTAAGCTCGGCGCTCCGCCAAGTGCCTTTGCCGCTTCATTTTAGCGATCGGTGGGAGTCTAAGTGCTCGGAACCCCCACCGATCAAAACTTCTGACATGTCAGGAGTTTGTTGAAAGTTTAGTTAAATTTTAATGAATATTCCCCCCTTCGTTTTCGTGTCTACAGCTCCTGTGAAGGCCTATATGTTTCTATGGTTACAGACTACACACCGGGATTGTGTGTAGTCTGTAACCATGGAGACACAAAATGATAGGATATTTTTCATCAAGACTATTTGCAAAGTTGCTGTACTCATTCTTAAGGTCTTTAAACCTTTCAGGCTTATGGACCAATAAGTCTGGGCAAGTTTTTGGGATAGGATCAGGGCTGGAGTGGAGACCCTAGGCAAAAAAAAAGTGTCATATAATGTATAGGTAACATAATCGGGACATAAATATTACATAATTGTCAGTAGATCCCGCTGATGTCAACACCAATCTAATGTGTATGATGGTGGCCCCACTTTACATAGACGTTTGCTGTGGATTGTACAATTATTTCTTCAGCCAGGAGATAAGCGAAGTCAGAGGTGTCTGGCAGCTACTTATCTCCCTCTTGTCAGCAGTACAGACAGATGGGGCATCGGAGCTCTGTGCAAGGAGAATGGAGCTCTGACCCTACAAATTATTAGTAAAAGTTGAATAATCACCTCTTCTGACTTGTAGTAAAGCTGGTATGTGTGAGGCCCCTCGGTGGTGGAGGCTCCTGGGCAGTTGCCCCTTTTGCCCTCTGGATAATCTGGCCGCCTGGTAGAAGAGATCCTTTAGTTACTGCCAAGTGGGGGGAAGTGAAATCAGGAAAGGAGTAAGAACTACTGCAGCGCGGGGTCCCCTCATACTAGAGGGTCTGCTGGAACTCGTGTGTAACTTATTGCAGCATGAAATAAATCGGTGGAATCGCCCCTGAAGGTCACGTCTCAGTTTTGTAGCCGGGTATACGTGTCATGTCCTGGTGCTGGCTCTTATTTAGATGACTCTGTTCGGTAAAAACACCTGTCACAAAAATTGTCAAACATTGTGCAATGATGTTAGGAACATCCGAGCTCCACAGAGACCCCAAGTAAAATGTGAGTTTCTTGTGGTGTCTCAGGGGCCGTCCCCAGGCACTCGGTAAAGAGCCAGAAGCTTATTTGCAGCTGTTCTTTGGAGGAGGAAGGCACTTTCAGAATTGGCGGCCTGTGTTTCACCTCTGCAAGAAATTGAATGATGGATGAAGAACTATAAAAATGTCTGGGATGCCGGCTTTGTTTATGTCGGTAGCTGTGCTTGATGGGCTGCTGAAATCCATTCATAAATGAAACTGCTGGACTACAAAGTGGGACTCGGGAGACAAAACTTTTCCTACAAATAAATCACATTTTCATCAAAAAAAGTTTTCATTATTCTCTAGGGGGAGCCAAGGATGAGGTGAATTTGTGTAAACATCCTTAGAGGAACACGGGGGGCATAGACCTACATACTGACCACAGCCATATAGAAATGTGTATGGGTGTCAAGAGATAGATAGATAGATAGATAGATAGATAGATAGATAGATAGATAGATAGATAGATAGATAGATAGATAGATAGATAGATAGATAGATAGATAGATAGATAGATAGATAGATAGATATGAGATAGATAGATAGATAGATAGATAGATAGATAGATAGATAGATAGATAGATAGATAGATAGATAGATAGATAGATAGATAGATAGATAGATAGATAGATAGATAGATAGATAGATATGAGATAGATAGATATGAGATAGATGTGAGATAGATGTGAGATAGATAGATAGATAGATAGATATGAGATAGATAGATATGAGATAGATAGATAGATAGATAGATAGATAGATAGATAGATAGATAGATAGATAGATAGATAGATAGATAGATAGATAGATAGATAGATATGAGATAGATATGAGATAGATATGAGATAGATATGAGATAGATATGAGATAGATATGAGATAGATATGAGATAGATATGAGATAGATAGATAGATAGATAGATAGATAGATAGATAGATAGATAGATATTAGATAGATAGATAGATAGATAGATAGATAGATAGATAGATATGAGAAATAGAACATAGACCGGTATATACCAGGCACAGCCACACTCATGTGTACATCGCTGTGCTTGGATAAACAATGAAGAGGTCCCTACGTTCTGCTGATTGGTGGGGTCCCAGGGTGGTACTCCCACCGATCATACATTGATGGCTTATCCGAAGGATATATATATATATATCTAGCAATAGGTGTTCTTCCACTAAATATCATTTATGCTGGTCGGGTTGGTAACCCTTATAGTCGTTATTATTCTTCACCAGTGATTCTCCACCATTTCAGAGCAGACCAGAACTAATGAGATATCTCCTGGTTCATAGTCTGGTGAGGTCACCATCAAAATAGGAAAATATAATACTTGACTCCAGAGCCTAGCCATAGCATGCAACCAATGGTTTCTCCGAATGGATTCAAAATAGCTCTGATCCAGAGGGATCTCTCTAGTGCCACCTATAGGTGACTACCCTGTAAGTTAATGTCCGGTCCTTTAAAGAGTCTGAAACGGGACTCGGGTGTCACTAGAGAGACTGATTTCTTCTTTCTGGAGAAGAGCTGTTTTGCATATTTTATTCCCAGAGGGCATTGCTTCCCTATTAGCTGGATCTCCACAAGGAGAATCTTTCGTGAGTGGGAATGGATTCACGAGTCACGATATTTTTCCGGGATCAAGTACGTAATGGCATGGAAGCGGAATGACGTTTTATTACATGAGATCCCTCCGAGATTGTCAGCTAAAGGGCATGTTCATATGCAGAGTGATCGCACTGCGTCATTAATGTTTGCGATGCATATTTTAATTTTCACCTTACAGATTCTGTTTGCTAAGCTGCAGGAAATTAACTACGTTGGCAAAGAATTTAATTTGTATCCAATTACAAAAAGACCTGACACGTAGTGAGATGCCCCAAAGCCGACACTTGTGATAATTTAGCTGTAGAACTGAACGTGTCAAAAATCGTGTAACGTTTACAACGGCGGCTTTTCTATGATGAAATCAATGAGATCGTCTATGGTTTAATACGACCTCCAGAGGGAAGAAAGATGTGGAGTAGCACATGAAGCTCTGCTATTCTCCATCTTATCTGCAGGGTCTCCTGAAATCACGGACAACGGCGGCACGTGGAAGAGGTTATGGACAGTGTCTGAGTGCCCAGTAATGAAAACTATCGGCTGTGTCATCCAGACGCTCATAAACCGTCTGACTGCGCTAGGCCGGGTCTTCTGGACTTCACCATGACATGATGGTTTCTCATCTGACCGTATAATCACAGGCGATACTGTAGAATGGCGCAGTTCTTAGCACATCTTCCTTGCTGCCCGGTAAATAAATACATTTACTGTACAACACTGCAGAATATGGCAATGCTACATTTATAACATCCTGGTAATAAAACTTTGGCGTGCCTCAAAGTCTGTGACTATGAACGTTTTTTCGTTTTTAGGCCCAAAGTTCTCTGCCGCTTGATTTTGCAATATTTCTTTATAGGAGGTAGGTCTCTGTTTTTGTCCCCTACATCTCTTCACACAGCCATTGAGTTAATTCATCAAATTCTGTCTGTCTGCAGCCACCACTAGATGGAGCTCACCGAAGATGTATTTATTATGAAGTTGAATGGGAGCTGTATATATGTCTGTATTGAGCTTCCTCTAGTCGTGGCTGCAGGGAGCAGAATGTTATCTTGTAACTCTATGGGAGCTGTATATATCTGTATGTAATGAGCTCCCCCTAGTGGTGATTGAAGGCAGCAGAATGTTTTGTAATTCTATGAAAGCTGTATTTATTTGTATGTAGGGAGCTCCCCCCCCTAGTGATGGCTGCAGGCAGCGGGAATGTTATATTGTACCTCTATGGAAGCTGTATATATCTGTATGTATTGAGCTCCCTCTAGTGGTGGCTGCAGACAGCAGGAATGTTATCATGTAACTCTATGAGAGCTGTGTATATTTGTATGTAGTGAGCTCCTGCTATTGGTGGCTGCAAGTAGGGGATTGTTATCATGTAACTCTATGGGAGCTGTATATATCTGTATGTAGTGAGCTCCCTCTAGTGGTGGCTGCAGGTAGCAGAATGTTATATATAGCTCCTATAGTTACTTGATATCTGTATGTAGTGAGCTCCCCCTAGTGGTGGATGCAGGTAGGAGATTGTTATCATGTAACTCTATGGAAGCTGTATATATCTGTATATAGTGAGCTCCCCCTAGTGGTGACTGCAGGCAGAAGAATATCATGTAACTCTATGGAAGCTGTATATATCTGTATGTAGTGAGCTCCCCCTAGTGGTGGCTGCAGGTAGGAGATTGTTATCATGTAACTCTATGGAAGCTGTATATATTTGTATGTAGTGAGCTCCCCCTTTTGGTGGCTGCAGGTAGGAGATTGTTATCATGTAACTCTATGGAAGCTGTATATATCTATGTAGTGAGCTCCCCCTAGAGGCGGCTGCAGGTAGGAGATTGTTATCATGTAACTCTATGGAAGCTGTATATATCTGTATGTAGTGAGCTCCCCCTAGTGGTGGCTGCAGGTAGGAGATTGTTATCATGTAACTCTATGGAAGCTGTATATATTTGTATGTAGTGAGCTCCCCCTCGTGGTGGCTGCAGGTAGGAGATTGTTATCATGTAACTCTATGGAAGCTGTATATATCTGTATGTAGTGAACTCCCCCTAGTGGTAGCTGCAGGTAGGAGATTGTTATCATGTAACTCTATGGAAGCTGTATATATCTGTATGTAGTGAGCTCCCCCTAGTGGTGGCTGCAGGTAGGAGAATATTATCATGTAACTCTATGGAAGCTGTATATATCTGTATGTAGTGAGCTCCCCCTAGTGGTGGCTGCAGGTAGGAGAATATTATCATGTAACTCTATGGAAGCTGTATATATCTGTATGTAGTGATCTCCCCCTAGTGGTGGCTGCAGGTAGGAGAATGTTATCATGTAACTCTATGGAAGCTGTATATATCTGTATGTAGTGAGCTCCCCCTAGTGGTGGCTACAGGTAGGAGATTGTTATCATGTAACTCTATGGAAACTGTATATATCTGTATGTAGTGAACTCCCCCTAGTGGTAGCTGCAGGTAGGAGATTGTTATCATGTAACTCTATGGAAGCTGTATATATCTGTATGTAGTGAGCTCCTCCTAGTGGTGGCTACAGGCAGAAGAATATTATCATGTAACTCTGTGGAAGCTGTATATATCTGTATGTAGTGAGCTCCCCCTAGTGGTGGCTACAGGTAGGAGATTGTTATCATGTAACTCTATGGAAGCTGTATGGGCAGCACGGTGGCTCAGTGGTTAGCACTATTGCCTTGCCCAACCAAGGAAGACATCTGCATGATGTTTGTATGTTCTGCCCGTGTCTGCGTGGGTTTCCTCTGGGTACTCCGGTTTTCTCCCACACCCCAAAAACATACCAATAGGGAATTTAAATTGTGAGCCCCAATAGGTACAGTAAAAAAAGAGGACCTCTGTACAGCCCTGCGTATATAAGTAACTGAAATAATTAAATATATCTATATGTAGTGAGCTCCCCCTAGTGGTAGCTGAAGGCAGTCAGAATTGTATTATATAATTGAGACTCGATGTCCTATAATTCTCCTTCTTGTGGCTATAAGAACAGGTCAGCGGGCAATCTCAAGTAATAGAGATCATAGGAGTCTCATCCCCTGAGATGGTTTCCGACTACCACTTCCTTCTATGTGCGATGAAAGAAAGTGATAATTTAAAGTCACGGCATCGTCTCTTATCATAGTAATTAAATGCCCAAATAAAATGTCAGGGCTGCACTTATGGCGTTCTCCACACTCTCTGGTCAAAATGTGTTTTATTGCAGTGAGTTTTACAAAATCGCTGCAAAACTCTTCCATTTTTGCGGCGATTTTGCGAAAATCAAAGCCCAAAAAGCAAATTGACTGCGACGTCAAACCGCCATTGTACTGATTTATGTTTGCGCTGCACATCGCGTTGCAGATTCTATGTGTTAATACATTATTAGATTGATTGTAGGAGCGACTTGAACCCGCTACAGCTGCAGGGAATTCATTTTCCTCATTAGTCGCCTTAGAAGCTTTTGCAGCAGTCCGTGATATGAAGAGCTCATAGGGCTGTCCGGGTATGCTGGGGGTTGTAGTTACAGCTGGAGACCAGTGCTATAGCGGGTTCTATAACCTGATAGAACTAGGTGATCGGGATCTGCAGGTTTGGGGGGCTCCAGCTTTCTTCCTTTCAGAGCGGGGTGTACAGGACCCGGTACCGTCCACTATTCGTGATGGGTTCACCGGCATCGCCTGGATGAGAATGGCGCAACCTTTGCTGGTTTAACCACAATCACATAGACCGACTTTTCTCGCTTCACGTCCATCGTCACCAAGGAAACCATGATGCTTTTCTGAGCTGTGGGGGGGGGGGGTGATCGGAAAGTGGTCGTCATGACAACACATGCTTCCTTTTTAAGCCTGACTTCCTGCGAAGAAAGAGCAGCTTAAAAGATAAAGTCAGAGAGCGGCGACGATCACAAAACCATCAGCGTGCGGGAAGGATAGTCCCACGAGGCGCACGGATAACCGTCAATCCGCACCGTAATAGAGTAGAAAACATGAGACTGTCGCACGTCCATTACCCACAAGTGTCACAGTCCCGACAACGTGGACAAGATGCAAGCAAATATTCCAGCAGTCGCCATTCACACTCATGTACAATGTGACGATCAATCCAGCAGTTGTGGATAAATCACCCGGCACGCTTGGTCTAGGGCACAATCACAACGGAGGTGATTGTTTATCTTCTTCCCCCCCACTGGTCAGTTGTTGCAGCGCGAACCACCGCGGGCCGATTGTGGCCGGTCACAGACGTGAGATTTATTGTCAGCAGATCCTGTGAATTATAAAGAGATCCACCAATAAGGTCACTGCATTGGCCCGGGAGACCATCCACCTGCCATAAGGGGAAAATAGCGATCAAAATTGGACAATAAGACAAGCGGTGCCAAGGGTGTCTTATGGACGCTTATCCATCACCATAGGCATATCATATCCATCGCGATCTCTATTAGGGAGCTGATTGGCTGTTATCTCGTGCTGCTGCCAAGGTATTAGAGGATTGTAGCCTGATGCTTGTTCACTTCACCTCTGCTCTACGTCCGGGGTGGGACAAGATCTCTGGATGCCCCCCCCCCCCACCCTCGGTCCCTGAAGCTCAGCATGATGGCTGTTGGATGGACAATAGTTGTGATAACCGGTGTCAGTCCAGATTCACCCAGTGACATGTCCGTCTGTCTCTGAACGTGCGTGTTCTGTCTGTGCGCGTCCATACGGGTAGGTGTGATTCCCCCCCCCCCCCTCCTCAATGGCGCTCCATGCAGCCATCTACCCCAGCGTCCTAGCCCAGCCTGGGACAGTCAGAAAGGCAGAAAAAAAGCTGGAATTTGGGATGTTACTCTCATTATTTTTTATTCTTATATTTGACCTCCTGGGTTGGAATATATTTATACTCTATGGGAGGTTGTTACCACATCACTGGAATGTTAGGGTTTCTTTTACTGCCCCCTTATGTCGTGTCACAATATTACGTCTCCTTTATGGCCTTGAATATATTAATCTTTTTTAAATTGCTCTTATTCCCACTCATTTTGCAGCAATTCCTTCACCTCAAAAGAAATTGCAGCTTTTTAAGAACAATTTACTACATTCCAATACAAAATCTGTATCAAATTTGGAGTGACTTTGTAAATCCTTTGCTATTCTTATCCTGTAAATACTCTTGGAAGGTCCTGATTCTCATTGCGGAGATCCAGCTGATAGAAAGTCTTAAGGGCAATGCACCATGGGAAAAGTATGCAAATTAGCCCTCCTCCAGAAGGAAGAAAATTGTCTCTCTGATGCCACTGACAGGGTAGCCGCCTATAGGTGGCACTAGAGGGATGGACATTGACTTACAGGGTTCCTATTGGTGGCAGTAGAGAGACAGGTTTCTTCTCCATTCCTGTATAAAGCTAAATTCCTTATTCCTCCAGTTTCCTGACAACAGAGAGCCAGTGCCTTGTGGGAGCTCGGATGTCAGTGACTCAGTTGGTATTAGGTCACATGTCTGATGATGGGGAGGAGCTAAACCACTGTTTTGTTTTGTTTTGTTTTGAAGGACAACCTTCTAAATTTTGAACGCAGCTTTGGATGTGACTGGAGAAAACCTAAAATAACTAATTGAAACAAAAACAGTAAAGAAAACAATTTACAATTTTACGCAACTTTTTATTCAGATGGAGGTTTAGCTGATAGTAGAATTACCCTTCAGGATGTACAATGCTGCTTGGTGTGTATAGAGCTCTATTTAAGGTTCAGGTCCCTTTTCCGCACATGTGTATTTTTTTGATTAGTGATGTCCATTGGTTCTTGAGAAAAGGCCATTTTTACTTTGTTTCCTTCAGGGATATAAAGCACATTTCATACTCAGGCTTCTCTGCTGTCCCACAGGTCAATCTGGAACTGACCTCTCTGCTTGATGGGGAAGATAAAAAGTCTAAAAACAAGCGCGGAGTCCTCCCGAAGCACGCCACCAACATAATGCGCTCGTGGCTTTTCCAGCACCTAATGGTAAGAGCCACTAACACCCTCAGCCGGCCCAATGTCAGGGAGAATATTGCGGCATCTCCAGCTCATTCCTTCTTATTAGTCATTCACTGCACTATGATCATATACACGAGGGGTCCAAGCCTGGGAATCAAGCGGAAAAAAGATATTAATTTGGAATGTATTGGTGAACTATATAGTGCAATGGTGATTCTGGGGACAACAGGGATACTGGGACCTATTGGGTGATAGTAATGTAACTGCACATGGACAATACTGGGAGTACATTGGGGATACTGGGAGTACATTGGAGATACTAGGGGTATATTGGGGGCTACTGGGATTACATTGGGGATGCTGGGAGTTTATTGGGGGATACTGAGAGTACATTGGGGATGCTAGGAGTTTATTGGGAGTACATAGGGGGATGCTGGGAGTTTATTGGGGGATACTGGGAGTACATTGGGGATGCTGGGAGTTTATTGGGGGATACTGGGGGTATATTGGGGAGATATTAATGTAACAATGTATGGAGACTCCTGGGAGTGATATTTGTGTGCTGAGCATGGAAACTTATAGACCCCAATAGTATTCAGGAATAAGGGGATGAACAGTATTGTCTACACAAAGGAGAACCCACATAGTGGAGCAGGACAGCAGAACGCCAGCGCCGTGTTTTCTTCCCTCATGAAGGAACAACGTTAAATGGCAAATGAGGGTTACCAAATTTATTGGAAAAATCCCCCCATTATACTTAGTTTGCCAACTTTCCACATGTATTACATGACAGGGGGGATAAGGGGTTGATGATCGTATTTCCAGTAATACGCGTATCGCTGATGGTCTACAGCGGTGAAAGATTCGGAATAGCTCTGGTACTTTTGATGAAAAGATGAATGGAAATATCTGAGGTAGTCAAGGGTGGTGAAGGGGTTAATGGTATAATCTGCATTGGTTTTTGGACAGTAAAAGACAAAAGTGTTTATAGAAGTTTATTTAATCTACATTGGTCCAATATTAATAGTGTTGATTTGATTTCATGACCTTTCTTTTATAGGGGTTGGAGCTTGTTTTTCTTTTTCTGATACAGAGTTCCAAATCCCCTACTTCCCTTAACACCGCCATGGAGGTACATGATAAAATCCGGTCTACCTCCAGCCACCACTAGGGGGAGCTCACTGTGTACAGTTTATTAAAGCTCCTATTGAACTCCGTACTAGCTCTAAAAACTGTATGAAGTGAGCTCCCCCTAGTGGCAGAAGGCAGGAAGGCTTTTGGCACATCTACTCCAAAAAAAGTGTCCCTTTGATTTCAGTACTTGGGATCATGGGACATTTTAAGGAGCTCGTTTGCTGATTTCCCGTCCCAGTATAAACTCCAGTAGTCACTTGATTTGCGGCGTGATACGTGGTTTGGGGGTGCAGAGCCGTTTGGTGCTTCTGTCTTGGTGCATTTTCCCTTTTCTTAACAACTTTTCAGTAAAAAAAATAAAATGACATGTTGAAGCCGCTGGTGCATTTAAGGACGACTTTATGTGAAGAGCGGAGTAATGAAATCTTAAATGTCACTGAACCTTTAATATTCATTAGCCCAGTGCTGACCCGGTGGCTGTGCGGTTAACGGCCTCCTGTGATTTTTCTGTCTTCCCAGCTTGTCTATTTATACCTGTAATGTCCAGGGGAACAGAGAACGCAAGTTTTACCCTTCACCAGATTAAAGTTTTAATTAAAGAACATCCCCGAATATAACAAACTATCCCCAATAAATAGATAGCGCGGTCGACTACGGTATTGATTCCGTCAAAACAACAGAACCCTTACACAACGGTGACAAACGGAAATCATTGGCACCGGATCCGTCACCATTGAAATCAATGGTGATGCATATGGGAACCTATGGTTTCCGTTTGTTTTAGTTTGGATTCCGTTCATGGGTTCCCCTGACGGAAAGCTGCGACGGAGTCCTGACGCAGATGTGAACGAAGCCTTACAGTTGTATCCAGGCTTGATAATACTCTGAGACTCCAGGCTAATGCGTTTTACCTGCACTGATACATTGAAGAAAACTATCAGGACAAGAGGGATTTGTTCTGCTGATGTGTTTAGCTCACTGAGGTTTGTCTAGACTGGATACATAGTGACAAACCCTCAGCTGTATAAGGTCTGCATGACTTTTCAGGCTCTGGATGTAAATAATGAATTTTTCCTCACCGCTGCTGCCACCTTCTCTGCTGACATGTAGTTGACGTCCCATGGAGAAGAGCTCCGGGCACATTACCACAGTCTCTCCCGTATCTGACACTGTTCACATGTAGCTGTAATTCAGGGGGCTCGTTCTGTCTGATGACTTGTTTCATAGTATAAAGGTGGTCCAGAGAGGGAGAACAAGCCCTGAGATATTGTCATTTCTGACTCTTTTCTGCCATCTAGTGTCCATTGTTGAGGTTACACTTTGTCACTGCACCATGTGGTTGACATGTAAACCTCAATTTATCAAAGTGAAACGGACAGTGCGCCGGTCACATTATTATTTTGCTTACTTTTTACCAAGCGGCATTGCCCATAAGACTCCTCATCAGCTGAATCTCTGCAAGGAGGATCGGTCCTTTCCGAGAGGCAGTGCACAAGTTCTGTGATGTAATACTCCATCCCTTATGTTGTGTACGGCGGAGTTTTACCTCCCAGCCCTCACATATTTTTTTTTGCCTTTCTATTCCTAGTGTACTCAGTATTTTACTTTTCGTAGCGGCAGTTTGTCCTCCAGAGCTGCTCTGCCTACTAGAATTGTGGCCAGGGTGTTGTAACCATATCAGCCATTTTGGATCGGAGTCTCCTGGTCACACAGTCACCCATCTGCATATCCGTATTTTAGTGCATATTTTTCGCTCGTTCGCAGCTGAAATCAAAATCCTTGTGTGAATACGGCTCATAGAAAAGTTCTTGGTTGTAAACTTTTTCGGTTATTCGTGTGTGAACAAAATAGAGAAAATTAAGAGATCATGGAGCCGCTGCAGAGGGAAACCCTCCAGTGATGACATCATACTACACTACAGGGGATGATTGAAGAGAACTCCCATCATGCATCATTTCCTAAATCTTTTCTACCCTGGGAGGAGCTTAGTTGTCACATGACTCATTTACTTGCATCATAAAGTGTCAAAAAGATGCAGGAATTTTCCTTTCAATGGCTACCTCTGCTGGGTACATGGTGGGGGGGTTCTAGTTTTAGATAAATAAATCTTGATCCAAATCTTCTGCAACTTTTTAATAGATTTTGTGTTTCAGCTCCTCAGTTTTCATGATCTGTTTGCTATCTGTGAATGGAAGCATTCATAGGCTAAAAACCCTATATTGATATCCTGCTGACACAATTCCATGGCTCCGAGCTCTCTCTTGCGTGCACCTGGGTGTAGAGCACACAGTTCAGAACAGGTTTTCAGCCTAGAATGTAAACAATGAAGGTTTCCGTTCAATGACAGCAAGCAGAGCTCTTGAAAATAATGACGCATTAAAAAACAAACTCTATTTGAAGATTTCAGAACAATTGATTATACAATGATGAGGATTAATTGACCTATAACTTGTGATTGCCGCTCCTTCATGCCGTACACTGTTACTATTAGGGTTGAGTGTCATTGCTTGTGCCAGCGCTGTAACTGCTGTGATGTCTCTTTCAGCACCCGTACCCGACAGAGGATGAGAAACGGCAGATCGCTGCACAGACAAACCTTACACTATTGCAAGTCAACAACTGGTGAGTGCCCCCAACAGCATGGCAGCCATCATACCCAGCAGTATACCACTAAGGTCCCTCCACAGATTCTACTTTCATTGGGTGCAAGGGCCCAGCAATATATAAACACGGACAGGAGCCGCCATGACAGTGTAGTCAGATCTGGGTATGGTAATAATAGCCGGGCTGCAAATCTGAAAATCCAGAGCAGAAATATCCACTCCTTGTAATGGGTGGTTAAGAAAACTCCATTCACATATCAAACTGCACCAGAAATCTGCAGCACCTGAGACCTTGCAGCAAGAAATCCAATAATGTGGAGCTCAGTCTGTCCGTGGGGAAGGTCCAGGTCTTAATGACGTTACAGACGGAGGATTTCATACAGAACTATCGCTGTGTGGAAGAATTTATATGCAGATAATAAGTGTCATAAACTTCATAACGTGCAAGTAAATTAAGTGATTAATCACAGCGCCCCCTGCAGGATACAGTAGCAATTGTCACCGTTCTGGATTACTTAGGTGCGGACTACTTGGCCCCGGTTATTCTGTATTAGGCCTGATTTACACGAACATGTCCATTTTGTGCGTGTAAAAAAACCACCGCGTTTTTCATGCGTTGCAGTTCCGTATGCCATCAGTTTTTCATGTCGGTGTTTGTGCATTTTTTTTCTCTCTGCATTTCTTTAGCATCTGATGCGTGGATCATGGACAGCGCACGGAAGACGTCCGCGTGCTGTCCGTGATTTTCACGCACCCATTGACTTAAATGGGTGCGTGATCCGCAAAAACGCGCCAGAATAGGACATGCAGTGAGTTTTACGCAACGGACACACTCTGAGTGAAAAATCACGCACAACTGAATAGCCCCATTAGGTTGCATAGGTCCGTGTGCTGTCCATTATTTTCACGCACAACACACGGACGTATACAATAAATCAGGCCTAAGGGCCTGTTCACACAGAGTATTTTGACAAGCTTTTTGGATTGGAAACCGCTCCGCAAAACTCGTCAAAAACCGGCCAAAAATGCCTCCCATTGAGTTCAATGGGAGGCGGGGGCGGTTTTTTTCCACGAGTGGTAAAACCACCTCGTGGGAGAAAGAAGCGACATGCCCTCTCTTCACGCGTTTACGCCTCTGACCTCCCAAAACGGAATTTTGAGGCAGAATTTTCCTCCTGCAAAAAACTCAGTGTGAACTCAGCCTTAGAGTTAAGATGTGGCAGAGTTGGGCATTGTAAAATCCTCAGCTGATTATTTCTTTTCTTCCCGCTACACGATGAGGCTTTGATCACCCCATCCACATGCATCGTACAGTAAATTGTCACTTCATTTCAGGGTGGAATCAGAAGTCATCGAAAGTCTGTGACGTGTCTACGCAGCCTTAAAGTGACAGGTCCCCCAGATTGTAGGATTATCTCTGCACTAGTGACAAGTCTACCCTGCCAGTTTATAGGTTCAGGCTGCATCTTCCCGTCAGTCCTGCGCTGCCGTCACTCTCTCCTCCTGTGATGCTGTGTGTTATCTTATGTCCCTGTAGCTCAGGCCTCAAATTATATTATTTATCCATTAGTGGAACTAAAGCCGGCCATACACGAGATGCTGTTGGGTGAACGTTCCTGTGATCAACCATTTCCTCCCAACTCCACCATAAACACGTACGCTTGGCACGAGCTTGTTTTTTTTATCGGGGAGATGGCAATAATTGTGGCGTACAATCACCCTGGCGCTAGAGGAGCTTTCTATATTATCAGTCTTTATGCTCCCTCTAGTGGACAGTGTTGTTATTATCAGTCCGTGTAATGCGATCTTTTGTTATAATTGGCGTGGATTTTCACATATTTTTCTATATTTAGGGTGGTCCACTGTCAGGGATGTTATGAGGCCACATAGGAGGAGAAAACATTCATTAATCACAGCCAACGACGGTCTGAACTTGTTCTTCTCTGTCTTGTAGGTTTATTAATGCCAGGCGGCGCATCCTGCAGCCAATGTTAGACGCCAGTAATCCGGACCCAGCACCAAAGGCAAAGAAGATAAAGTCTCAGCACCGGCCAACCCAGCGGTTCTGGCCCAACTCAATTGCAGCTGGAGTGTTACAGCAACAAGGAGTCTTACCTGGGACCAATCCTGATGGTGAGTAGTGGCGGAGTCATAAGGAACAGGTTGTTGATCGGTAGTACTGAGAAGCCATTAGGATCGGTTCACACTGTGTGTTTTATTGTTATGGCAGATCAATGCCCATGTCTTGTAATGGGGGTTTATTAAGAATGTACAGTGTGAACCCAGCCTTAGACACATGAACGACCGTGCCATAAATTACAAGTGAGAGGTTCTGGGACATTGCAGTCGCTATTGACCACAGCATCTAAGTCGTTAAACGGCCTGGATGGGATTCTGGCCGCTAGTGCAAGGTCTTAGCTGCAATACAGCCTGTGATCCTGCTCCATACTTCAGTTACATCATGGAGTGGGAAGGGGTTCTCCACTTTGAACAATCCCTCCTTGTTAGCAGGATCCCTTGACAATAGGCTGATTAATGTCCCCCCGCTGTGACCCCCAGCGATCAGCTGTATTGTGTGGCATAACCTAGAAGTGTATGATCAGGATACGGCAGGTCCTACAGAGCGAGCGATGGTAAACACCCTTCACTCTGGCCAAGAGATGAGGATCCTGAACAAAGGACCCGCTCTCATAAACCAGAATTCACAAATAGTTTATATGAAAATAGGTTTTCAAAATGGAATAATCCAGAGAGAAAATAGTGGTGAATGCCTCCAGCAGTGAAGCAGAGGCCACATCAGAAAACACAATGTAAATCAAACAAAAGGAGGCGCTTCTGGCCCTTTTACAAGACGCCGCTGAACGAGCGCCCATTCCCGTTCACTGACCCGTGTAAACCGGGCAAAGATCAGCCGACGAACAAGGGAACGCTCCTTCATCCGCCGATCGCATCTTTTATGCAGCTAAAAATATTATCATTGTCTTCAGC
The DNA here is from genome assembly GCF_050947455.1 of Rhinoderma darwinii. Taxonomy (NCBI): domain Eukaryota; kingdom Metazoa; phylum Chordata; class Amphibia; order Anura; family Rhinodermatidae; genus Rhinoderma; species Rhinoderma darwinii. Next base: position 5,634,057 of record NC_134696.1, read on the forward strand.
ACATCTCTGTGTAAACGGGCGGATGTGCTGCCGACCCGATGCCAACGCCTGAGGACGAGCGATTTGAGTGACGATCATTAGTCTGTTTAAAGGGTGCAAATCAACCAGCTGTATTGTCGATCGGCGCTCGTTTTAAAAGGGTAAACACAGGCAATTTCCGCCAGTATAAACCCGCCTGCAGGAGGTCTTAGAAGTGATAAGACTTTGCCAAGACGTCCAACACCCTGTTCTTAGATTCGAGGCATTGCACACGTATCGGAGCATTCTTCACCAGTTTCAACCAGATTGGCAGCACAATGGCCGTGTATATAGTGTCATTACATATCAATATTAAAGTGGGTGCGGACATTG